>NC_142947.1:27238165-27300665 GCF_046866305.1 Octopus bimaculoides
GTAAGGTCCCCTCCCAACCCAGAGTAACGTGGTGGTGGAACAAGGAGGTAGACAGGGCTATTAGACAAAAGAAACAAGCTTGGAAGGACTGGAAGAACGGTGGTAGCAGGGAATTGTACCAATGTGCCAGAAGGGAGGCTAGGCGACAGGTTTATTTAGCCAGAGGGGAAGCAGATAAGGAAAGATTTGCCAATGTTCTGCGCCGTGAGGACCAAAGACTCGAGGTATTTCGGGTTGCAAGACAGTGTAGGAGAGAGAATAGTGATGTTGTAGGAGAGAAATGTGTTCGCATGGATGATGGTACGCTTGCATTAAATGAGGATGCAAAGAAAGAGGTCTGGAGATGCCACTACGATAGATTGCTTAATAAAGAGAATGAATGGGAGAAAGAGAGCCTGCCTTATGTCGACCCAATAGAGGGACCAGCTATCCGAGTTGATAGTACCAGGGTAGATAAAGCAATTAAGAGTATGAAGACCGGGAAAGCCCCCGGCCCATCAGGAATCACTGCAGAGATGCTCAAAATATCTGGCAGTGTTGGCTATAGCCTAGTCACCCGTATTACGAACCAGGTGATACACGAAGGAGTCATACCCTATGACTGGTGTAGCAGCATCATAGTCAACTGCTACAAAGGTAAAGGGGACGCTTTAGATACAAATAATTACAGAGGCATCAAGCTGTTAGATCAGGTTATGAAAGTTACAGAGAGGGTCATAGCCCAACTAATTAGGGAGCGAATCAATTTAGATGAGATGCAGTTTGGGTTCGTGCCAGGTAAAAGCACTACTGATGCCTTATTTCTAGTGAGACAGTTGCAAGAGAAATACCTAGCCAAGGATAAACCTCTGTACCTGGCTTTCGTTGACATGGAGAAAGCCTTTGACAGGGTCCCCCGATCCCTTATCTGGTGGTCAATGAGGAAACTTGGGATAGAAGAATGGCTAGTGAGAGCTGTGCGAGCCATGTACAGAGATGCGGCCAGTAAGGTGAGGGTTGGAAATGAGTACAGCAATGAATTCCGGGTAGAGGTAGGGGTCCACCAAGGTTCCGTCCTCAGCCCCCTATTATTTACCATAGTCCTCCAGGCAATCACAGAGGAGTTCAAGACAGGTTGCCCCTGGGAGCTCCTCTATGCTGATGACCTTGCCCTAATTGCGGAGTCACTATCAGAACTAGAGGAGAAGTTTCAGGTGTGGAAGCAAGGTCTAGAATTGAAGGGCCTTAGAGTCAACCTAGCTAAAACCAAAATCCTAATAAGTAGGAAGGTAGATAAAACACAAACCCCTTCAGGTAGATGGCCCTGCTCAGTATGTAGAAAAGGAGTAGGTAGTAACTCTATAAGATGTACCCGGTGCAAGCTATGGACACATAAGAGGTGCAGCAACATCAAAGGCAGGTTAACTAGCAAGTTAGTTTTTGTTTGTGGCAGATGTTCAGGTGCAATAAAGACTGCAAACAAACAGGAAACAACTTCTATCTCATTCCAGGGTGAAAAACTAGAGGTAGTCGATAGCTTCCGCTATCTGGGCGACCAAGTTAGTAGTGGGGGTGGGTGCGCTGAAAGTGTAGCTGCTAGAATAAGAATAGCCTGGGCAAAGTTTAGAGAGCTCTTACCCCTGCTGGCGACAAAGGGACTCTCACTCAGAGTAAAAGGCAGACTGTATGACGCATGCGTACGAACAACCATGCTACATGGCAGTGAAACATGGGCTGTAACTGCTGAGGACATACGTAAGCTCGCAAGGAATGAAGCCAGTATGCTCCGTTGGATGTGTAATGTCAATGTGAATACCCGTCAGAGTGTAAGTATCTTGAGAGAAAAGCTGAACATTAGAAGCATCAGTTGTGGCGTGCAAGAGAGACGATTGCGCTGGTATGGACATGTGGTGAGAATGGAGGAGGATAGCTGCGTGAAAAAGTGCCACACCCTAACAGTTGAGGGAACCCGTGGAAGAGGTAGGCCCAGGAAGACCTGGGCTGAGGTGGTGAGGCAAGACCTTCGTACATTGGGCCTCACCGAGGCGATGACTACGGACCGAGACCTTTGGAAATGGGCTGTGCGTGAGAAGACCCGGCAAGCCAAGTAAGATCGTTGCCAGTGCCCCTGGACTGGTTCTTGTGCGGGTGGCACATGAGATGCACCATTTTGAGCGTGGCCGTTGCCAGTACCGCCTGACTGGCTCCTGTAGGATTTTCGAGCGAGATCGTTGCCAGTGCCCCTGGACTGGCTTGTGCGGGTGGCACATAAAAGACACCATTTCGAGCGTGGCCGTTTTCGTGCAGGTGACACGTAAAAGCACCCACTACACTCTCTGAGTGGTTGGCGTTAGGAAGGGCATCCAGCTGTAGAAACTCTGCCAAATCAGACTGGAGCCTGGTGTTGCCATCCGGTTTCACCAGTCCTCAGTCAAATCGTCCAACCCATGCTAGCATGGAAAGCGGACGTTAAACGATGATGATGATATATATATATATACAGATGCATATATATATATATATACACACACACAATAATAATATTAGGGACAAAATCCAAAATTACAGGTAAAAACTCAATTAAAATCAATTTATAAAAGATTAAAATTAAATTGAGCTTTACAGAGTAAAATATATATAAATATATAGTTTTAGGGAAAAGAACCAAGGTTCATGAACTCATCGATGAAAATCCAGTCACATATAAAAAAATTAATAATTAAAAGCACAATAAATGAGCATAATATAATACAAAGTAAATATCATAAGATAAAGATAATAAAATGACTACACGTGTTTCATAACTAAATTTTCAAATAGAAAGGAAATTTAAATCGATTAAAATCAATTAAAATTATCGAAAATAAATTCTATTCAAAAATACAGCTAATCGTCAGGCCTAAATGCAACAATAATAATAATAAATAAATGTATATATCAACCAACAATAAGTACCAAATGAATTTATATAAAATACTTATTTTATAAAGATAGAAAAATTATTAAAAATATCAAAATAATAAACATTCCATAATCATCCCTACATCCATTATAATATATGCTAACATGTATATTATATACAAAAACCAGCTTACATTAATTATTATCGTTTTAAATACAATTTGAACGAAGTTTAAGGTTAAAATAATAATAAAGATAATATTAGTACATATTTAACCGGTGTAATAGTTAAAGCTAAACTATTTAAAACTAAAAACGTTTATTTAATTATCATTAAAAATGAATTGAATAATAGAAAAATACAAGAATACTTATTTCTACAAACGTAGAAATAAAAATAAAAATATGAATGAAAAAATTATGAATGAAAAAAATTATTATGAATGAAAGATTAAACTTTATATATCCTAAGTTTTAATTTAAAAAAACCTTTAACGATATTATAAACAATAAAGACTAATTATTAATCAAATATTATTAATCAAAAATAATCGAAAATATATCAACACTATTCAAATCGAAGTCATATATTATGTTGAAATGATACTCTAACTTCTAAATAATTTAGTGTTAAATAAGTTATCCATTAAAGATAATCTTCAAAAAAACCAAATGAATAATATAAAAAACAAGAATACATATTATTTTCAAATAGTAGAAAATCATTTAGCAAAGTAAAAACAGAACTTATCCATATTTTTCCGTAACTCAAACTGAAACTAAGACGTTAACTAATACCTATAGCGTTTTTTAGCAATAGGTCACGTGAAAATACTAGGTTAAAATAGAGAATAGAATATGAAAACATGAATGAAAGAATAATACTTAAAATAATGAATGAAAGATTTAAACTTTATATAACTAACAACAAAAAAAAGCCACAGCTATCTTATAAAACATATCAATGAATTTTAAATTCTAATATATAATGTTAGTTTTAACTTGAACGCTGTATGGAATAATTAACCAGAGTTTGTTCTTATAGATATTATTGAATTTATTATTAATATTATCAAATTTATTATTATCATTGAAAAAATTAAAATTATATTTAAAATTGTTTCCATTAAAATTATCTTTATGTTTAGGTAATTTATTATCATAATACCTATTATTCTTATTATTACCTAAGAAGACATTATCATGAGTATAAAAGTTATGTTTATTAAAAAGGTCATTACTATTATAATTATTAGTAATAAAATTATAAAAATATTTCGGATTATTAAAAAATTTTATATCATTAGTACATCCCGCCTTTTGAAGGGCTTTATTGTAATAAGGTGCATGTTTTTCAAAGATCTCTATATTCGAAGATAGTAAAGATATTCTCTTACTTATAGTAAATGTTAATGATTTTTTAATTGAGGGTGGGTGATTGCTTTTCGTATGAATGTATTTAATATTTTCATTAATCTTATGGTAAGGTTGGGTATTACTAGTAGATAAGTTAAAATTAGCATCTAAATAATTAACGTTATAGTACTCATTATAAATAGTAATCTTTAAACCATTTCTTTTAAAAAAACTATATATTATCTTCTTATATAATTCTAGTTTTCTATTAGTGCAATTTTTAGTAAGTAATAAGAGGTCATCTCTATATAAACCACCCTCCAATTTTAAGTTTTCAAGTTCAAGTTCAGATAACAAATATATACCTACTAAATCAGGTACCTGTGCTGAATCAGGCGCCCCCATTGGTATATCAAAATAGTCCCTAGTATCTTTCCTAGCCCACAGTTTATTATCATATTTAATCTATGATTTCCTAGCCATTTTAACTACATTTACTTCATCATAAGTTATACCTACTTTCTTCATAGCAAAAATTAGGGCCTTATTTAGTACAATTTCGTTAATAGAAGAATAATAATTATCAATATCTATTTGAATAAATTTATATCTATATTTATCTTTAATATTATTAAACCAATTTAATGTATCAATTGTACTATTCCATAATTTAAGATAATTAATTCCATTTAATTTATTAATATATTTATCTAAAATTATTTTACTTAATTTACCTAGATCTGACTTACAAGGACAAGTAAGCCTAACTTTAGGGTCAGAATAAAAGTTATCTTTATGGACTTTTAAAGTAATTCTAGGGTGCATAGGTACATAAGGTTCTGTCTTATTATCAAGTTCATATTTAAACATTATTAATTTAGAGGCCTTATTAATCAAATATAAAGTATTATCTGGAACTATTTTATATTTTTTATTAATTTCTTTCTCTAATAAATAATCATATAGTTTTACATCTAGTTTATATAGGTTCCTAGTTTTATCTGATTGTACTATAATACCATCCATATTTCTAAATTGTTTAATTTTAATGGCTAGATTTCTTAAATAATCATTATGTCTATTTGGATATTCATGAAATTTAATATTTTTCACTACTTTCCAAATACTATCCTCTAAAGCCTGTAAATCCCTATTATATGGTGGTATAATACACACACATACATATTTGTATATATATATATATATATATATATATATATATATATATATATATATTACATTAATCAAGGATACATTAAAGTGTCTACCCACTAGAAGTAAGAGTTAAAACCCTCATTTGGACCACCAGAAATATTGACACTGGTTCCATTAAATATATAGCTTTATGCTATATAAGTATGTGAAAGATTTTTATGGCTCGTTTGTATACAGTGGTATACAGTTATTTTCAGTGCAAATATTTTTGGTAGTCCAAATGACGATTTTAACTCTTATTTCTGGCAATTAGACACATTAATGTGTCCTTGATTAATGTAATAGTAATTCTATAGCTATATAATGCTGATTTAGACCTGCAACCACCTATATTTATATTGTTATTGCCTTCTATAATAATAACGCTATCAATATCTATCTAAATATTCACTTCCGAATGTGTTTGCTGCTGATACATACATACACACATACATATATATATATATATATATATATATATATATATATATATATATATATATATATATACACACACACATACATCTGCCATATGTCGACCCAACAGAGGGACCAGCTATCCTAGTTGACAGTACCATGGTAGATAAAGCAATTAAGAGTATGAAAACAGGGAAAGCCCCCAGCCCATCAGGAATCACTGCAGAGATGCTCAAAATATCTGGCAGTGTCGGCTATAGCCTAGTCACCCATATTACGAACCAGGTGATACATGAAGGAGTCATACCCAATGACTGCTACAAAGGTAAAGGTGACGCTTTAGATACAAATAATTACAGAGGTATCAAGCTGTTAGATCAGGTAATGAAAGTCACGGAGAGGGTCATAGCCCAACTAATTAGGGAGCGAATC
The DNA here is from genome assembly GCF_046866305.1 of Octopus bimaculoides. Taxonomy (NCBI): domain Eukaryota; kingdom Metazoa; phylum Mollusca; class Cephalopoda; order Octopoda; family Octopodidae; genus Octopus; species Octopus bimaculoides. The sequence goes on from NC_142947.1 coordinate 27,244,445, forward strand.
AATTTAGATGAGATGCAGTTTGGGTTCATGCCGGGTAAAAGCACCACTGATGCCATATTTCTGGTAAGACAGCTGCAGGAGAAATACCTAGCCAAGGATAAACCTCTGTACCTGGCTTTCGTTGACATGGAGAAAGCCTTTGACAGGGTCCCCCGATCCCTTATCTGGTGGTCAATGAGGAAACTTGGGATAGAAGAATGGTTAGTGAGAGCTGTGCGAGCCATGTACAGAGATGCTGTCAGTAAGGTGAGGGTTGGAAATGAGTACAGTAATGAATTCCGGGTAGAGGTAGAGGTCCACCAAGGTTCTGTCCTCAGCCCCCTCCTATTTATCATAGTCTTCCAGGCGATCACAGACGAATTCAAGACAGGTTGCCCCTGGGAGTTCCTCTATGCTGATGACCTTGCACTAATTGCTGAGTCACTATCAGAACTAGAGCAGAAGCTTCAGGTGTGGAAGCAGGGACTAGAATCGAAGGGCCTTAGAGTCAACCTAGCTAAAATCAAAGTCCTAATAAGTAGTAAGGTAGATAAAACACAAACTCCTTCAGGTAGATGGCCCTGCTCAATATGTAGAAAAGATGTAGGTAGTAACTCTATAAGATGTACCCAGTGCAAGCTATGGACAAATAAGAGGTGCAGCAATATGAAAAGCAGGTTAACTGGGAATTTAGTTTTTGTATGTGGCAGATGTTCAGGTGCAATAAACACTGTAAACAAACAGGAAACAACTACTGTCACATTCCAGGGGGAAAAACTAGACGTAGTTGATAGCTTCTGCTATCTGGGTGACCAAGTCAGTAGTGGGGGTGGGTGCGCTGAAAGTGTAGCTGCTAGAATAAGAATAGCCTGGGCAAAGTTCAGAGAGCTCTTATCTCTGCTGGCGACAAAGAGACTCTCACTCAGAGTAAAAGGCAGACTGTATGACGCATGTGTACGAACAGCCATGCTACATGGCAGTGAAACATGGGCTGTGACTGCTGAGGACATGCGTAAGCTCGCAAGGAATGAAGCCAGTATGCTCCAATGGATGAGTAATGTCAGTGTGCATATCTGACAGAGTGTAAGTATCTTGAGAGAAAAGCTGAACATAAGAAGCATCAGTTGTGGCGTGCAAGAGAGACGATTGTGCTGGTATGGACATGTGGTGAGAATGGACGAGGATAGCTGTGTCACACCCTAATAGTTGAGGGAACCCGTGGAAGAGGTAGGCCCAGGAAGACCTGGGCTGAGGTGGTGAGGCACGACCTTCTGACCGAGACCTTTGGAAATATGTTGTGCGTGACAAGACCCGGCAAGCCAAGTGAGAACTAAATCCAAGGCCTCTGCCAGGGGTGTAAACAGCCCACTTATGCGTACCTTTCCTTCATTGGACACTAAACTCCGCTTGCGAAGACTTTTTGAGGCAAGTGAAATTGGAATCGAAATTGAACAAAATTCGATGACTAGCACCCATGCCAACATCGTCTCCTTCATTGGACACGAAACTCAGCTTACGAAGACTTATTGGGGCAAGCAAAAGCGAAATCGGGACGGCACCTGTGCCCAGCATCGCCTTTCTGGCACTTGTGCCCGTGACATGTGTAAGGAGTTTCGAGCGAGATCATTGCCAGTGCCCCTGGACTGGCTCTTGTGCAGGTGGCACATAAAATACACCATTTTGTGCGTGGCCATTGCCAATACCGCCTGACTGGCCTTCGTGCCGGTGGCACGTAAAAGTACCCACTACACTCTATGAGTGGTTGGCGTTAGGAAGGGCATCCAGCTGTAGAAACTCTGCCAAATCAGATTGGAGCCTGGTGTAGCCATTTGGTTTCACCATTCCTCAGTCAAATCATCCAACCCATGCTAGCATGGAAAGCGGACCTTAAACGATGTTGATGATGATGATGATACATACATATATCAGTTTATATATAAAGATACAACATACCTACATATAAATATTAATAAACACACATATATACGTATATATATATAAATGCATATATATATCTATATATAGTTACATATATACACACACACACACATATATATAAATATATATAAAAATACATATACACACATACAGACATATATATATATATATACACATATATACATACACACATACAGACATATATATATATATATACACATATATACATACACACATATATATATATAAATATATACATACATACACACACACATATATAAATATATATATAAATACATATCTACACAAACACACATATATATACAAATTTAAATATATATATATATATATATATATATCAAAATACATATACATATATATATATATATAAATTCATATATATATATATGTAAATTCATATATATATATATGTATGCATATATAAATGCATATATATATATATATATATATATACACACACATATATATGCATATATATATGTGTATATATGTATATATGCACAGGAGTGGATCTGTGATAAGTATCTTGCTTACCAACCACATGGTTCCAGGTTCAGTCCCACTGTGTGGCACCTTAGGCAAATGTTCTACTATAGCCTCGAACTAACCAATGCCTTGTGAGTAGATTTGGTAGACGGAAACTGAAAGAAGCCCTTTGTATATATGTATATGTATATATATGTATGTGTTTGTGTGTCTGTGTTTGTCCCCCCAATATCGCTTGCTGGTGTGTTTACGTCCCTGTAACTTAGTGGTTCAGCAAAAGAGACCAATAGAATAAGTACTAGGCTTACAAAGAATAAGTTGTGGGGTTGATTTGCTCGAATAAAGGCAGTGCTCCAGCACTGAAACAAGTAAAAAGGTAAAAGTGAGTAAGTGTATATATATATATATATATATATATATATATATATATATATATATATATATATATATATATTATTATTATTATTATTATTAATCCTTTTTTCCCATGGTGGAGCATAGGATCTCAACACCTATTTTCCACTTTTTGCAGTGATTGGCATGTTTCTTGGCTGCTTCCTATGTCACGCCGGTGGTCCTGAGCTCATCCAAAATGCTCTGCTTCCATGTCTGCTTCAGGCGTCCTTGCTTCCTTTTCCTCTGTGGGTTCCAGTCAAGTGCCTGTCATGTCACATTTGAGGGTTCTTTCCGCAGTGTGTCCCCGATCCATCTCCATTTCCTTCGTCTAATCTGAACATGTATGGGCTCCTGGTTGGCCCTTTCCCACAGGTGGGTGTTTGGTACGCTGTCGAACCACTTCAGATGGAGGATCTGCAGGAGACATTTGTTGATGAAGGTCTGGATCTTCTTGTAGGTGGCTCTCCATGTTTCAGAGCCATCAAAAGCATAGATTTTACGTTTGAACTAAATAAGAGGAGTTTAGTTCGAGTTGAGATGACAGTGGACTTCCATACCGATCGAAGAATAATGAAGGCTTGCCAAGCCTTCTTGCTTCTTGCAGTGATGTCCTCATCTGATCCACCTGATTTGCTGATCTTGCTTCCAAGACACAAACTCACTAACGTCCTCCACAGATGCCCCCTCAATTGTGATAGGCTCTTCCTGCTTGTTGTTGATACGCAGCACTTTTGTCTTTTCCTGGTTGATCCTCAAGCCCACTCACCATGAAGTTTCTCTCAGGTGGTCTACTTTATCTAGCATGCCTTGTAGGCGATGTGACAGTAGCACAAGATCATCTGCATAGTCCAAGTCCTTCATCAGTGTCCACTGAATACCTTTCCTGGAGGTATGTATATATATATATATGTATATATATATATATGTATATATATATATATATATATATAAATACATACATACATATATATATATATATATATATATATATAAAAATACACACATATATATATATATATATACATACATATATATATACACACACACACACACACACACACACACACACACATATATATACATAAATACATATAAAATAAATGGAGTTAAATGCAGGTGTTATTCAAATTCTTTTACTTCCGACACGTTTCAAAGACATCACTGGTATTATTCCAAACGAATAAAATGATGTAAAACAATGTAATCTTCTCTTCAGGGAAATGAAGAAATAAAACAAACTCGTCAATAAGACATTTTAACAGAATATGATGGATATGTATAATGATGAACTGAACGCTATTAAGTCTTTTTTTTTAAATGTTAGAGGATATAATGTCAAAGGTAGCCTATAGGAAGAGAAAGGGTAAAGGAAAGAAATAAGCAGAAAACTAATAAATGAGAAATATAGAATGATATGTGAATTAAATAAAAGTCTAAAGTCTTGGAAAAAGATATATCTAGTGGAAGTGAAATGTAAGTGAAATATAATCATTCTATATTTCTCATTTATTAGTTTTCTGCTTATTTCTTTCCTTTACCCTTTCTCTTCCTATAGGCTACCGCTCGAAAATCCTACGGGAGCCAGATATAAATACATACATATATATAGACGTAAGCTCGCAAGGAATGAAGCCAGTATGCTCCGTTGGATGTGTAATGTCAATGTGAATACCCGTCAGAGTGTAAGTATCTTGAGAGAAAAGCTGAACATTAGAAGCATCAGTTGTGGCGTGCAAGAGAGACGATTGCGCTGGTATGGACATGTGGTGAGAATGGAGGAGGATAGCTGCGTGAAAAAGTGCCACACCCTAACAGTTGAGGGAACCCGTGGAAGAGGTAGGCCCAGGAAGACCTGGGCTGAGGTGGTGAGGCAAGACCTTCGTACATTGGGCCTCACCGAGGCGATGACTACGGACCGAGACCTTTGGAAATGGGCTGTGCGTGAGAAGACCCGGCAAGCCAAGTAAGATCGTTGCCAGTGCCCCTGGACTGGTTCTTGTGCGGGTGGCACATGAGATGCACCATTTTGAGCGTGGCCGTTGCCAGTACCGCCTGACTGGCTCCTGTAGGATTTTCGAGCGAGATCGTTGCCAGTGCCCCTGGACTGGCTTGTGCGGGTGGCACATAAAAGACACCATTTCGAGCGTGGCCGTTTTCGTGCGGGTGACACGTAAAAGCACCCACTACACTCTCTGAGTGGTTGGCGTTAGGAAGGGCATCCAGCTGTAGAAACTCTGCCAAATCAGACTGGAGCCTGGTGTTGCCATCCGGTTTCACCAGTCCTCAGTCAAATCGTCCAACCCATGCTAGCATGGAAAGCGGACGTTAAACGATGATGATGATGATGATGAAACAAATATATGTGTGTGTATATATGTGTGTGTGTATATATATATATATATATATATATATGCGAGCAGAAATACCCAGCGTTGCTCGGGATTAAAATGGCATAGTTTTTTATTGCTTTACTTATTTCAGTCATGTGATTCCAGCCATGCTGGAGTACCACCTTTAGTCAAAGAAATCAACCCCAGGATTTATTCTTTGTAAGCCTAGTACTTATTCTATCAGTGTGTTTTGCCAAACAGCTAAGTTACAGGAGATGTAAACACAACATTGGTTGTCAAGCGATGGTTGGGGTACAAACACAGACACACACACAAATATACACATATATATGACAGTCTTCTTTCAGTTTCCGTGTACGAAATCCACTCACAAGGCTTTCATGGGCCTGAGGTTATAGTATATACATACATATATATATATATATATATATATATATATATATATATATATATATATATAATGCAAATAATTAGAAAATGGAGAAAACCACAGATTAACAAACACATCGATTGCACCACATTTATAGCTTATTTTTTAATACAAAGCATGACTTAACAAAATAGGTGACGTAACATATCTTACGGCTGTTTCTGATTTGTTACCAAAATGCTGTCTATAAATAAATTTGAGAATAAAGTTCCTCATCTTCATGGGGCATTCGAATTAAGGCAATGGAGCTTCATCAGAGTAAAAAACAAGAGCATACAATATAAACAAAGGGAAGAAGGAAAAGGAAAAAAAACATAGCCTAGACAAATAGTCTAGAAGCCCAATATGTTAAGAACATATAATTTACCATCAAGGGGCCACAGGATCCATAGGTAAAAGAGTGAGCTAGTAATGGTCTAGGGAATACTACAATTTATTAACAGGTAGGTGCAATTTGAAGGTCGTGGGGCCAGGATGTTTAAAAAAGAATTTATCAAGAAACTATATATAAGGAAAATATTAACATGATTATCAAAGGGCAGTACCTATGCTAACGGAATAAACTCAAAAGTAGACAATTATCGTAGGGTGCTTAAGAAAAATTTACTCACAGAAATTAATACCAAGAGTCCCACCTATGGTCCACAATGGGACAAGTCTAAGCTCAGTGGTTTCTACAATTGGTCAGTTACAATTTGAACTGAGGTCACAAGTTAAAACCGTTACAAAGGATTTGTTTATAAAATAAAGAAAAGAAACAAAAAGAAAAATGTTACGGGGGAGAAGACAATGAATGGATAGTGTGAGGCTATTTATGTCCTTCAGCATCTTAACGTTATAACATGCATGAGGGAAGAGTGAGGGAATCTGTGGGATTGTGGTTAATGGGAGGCAACTAGTACTGGTAGTTCAGCGGTTCAATAAAAGCTACTAAGGAATGAAATTGGGCTAAATCTCGTATATAGTGAATTGTGATAATAATTAGATATATACAGATACGCAAGAAAAATCCATCTTATAGGTACTCTACAATGCACAAATAAAAAGGTACTTACAATTAGGCAGATAATATTTAAGGCCAAGTACCATGATGAAATAATATCAAATAATGAAACTACTTAATGGTCAGCAGTATCATAAATATGCTTAATGAGCATTACATAGCCATTAAAGTTATATAGTTCCAATTATTATATGACAATTTAAAAGAGTATATTGTCACTATATGGGTATAATTAATGTTGGGTCCACAGGCAGATTGGTACTATGAGGAAAGTTACCTTAAATCAAACAATTTATTAAGCATGCTTAAAAAGCAATAACAAATACTCTAAGATAAGAAAGAAATATTAATTGAATCTAATCATTACAGTTATAAACTTCCTGATAAGTTCTTGTCTATCCTGTTGTCACCTGCCCTCTACGTGCATGGTGTGCTTGCACACCAATGCCTGGGGATAATACTGATACTATTATGGATATTTTATCCCGCTAACTCTGTTTACACACTATATATATATATATATATATATATATATATATATATATATATATATATATATATATATATATATATATATATATATATATGTATATACATATATAAATATATATACATATATATACATGTATATATCATCACCATCATCATCATTTAACGTCCGCTTTCCATGCTAGCATGGGTTGGATGATTTGACTTTGGACTGGCAAGCCAGAAGGCTGCACCAGCTTCCAATCTGATCTGGCAGAGTTTCTACAGCTGGATGCCCTTCCTAACACCAACCACTCCAAGAGTGTAGTGGGTGCTTTTACGTGCCACCAGCACGAGGGCCAGTCACACGGTACTAGCAACGGCCATGCTCAAAATGGTGTTTTTTACGTGCCACCTGCACAGGAGCCACTCCAGTGGCACTGGCAATGACCTCGCTCAAATGATTTTCTAACGTGCCACCAACACAAGTGCTAGAAGGCAGCACTGGCAACGATTACACTCAAATGGTGCTATTTACGGGCCACTACCATGGAAACCAGACAGCTGCTCTGGCAATGAACATGCTCACATAGTACTGTTAGTGCTCCACTGGCACAGGTGCCAGTCATCGAGTATGGTTCAATTTCGATTTCACTTGCTCCAACAGGTCTTCGCAGGCAGAGTTTAGTGTCCGATGAAGGAGAGGTTGGCATGGGTGCCAGTCGTCGGATTCGGTTCGATTTCGATTTCAGATTTCAAATTTCAAATTCCAAATTCCAAATTCCAAATTCACTTGCCTCAACAGGTCTTCGCAAGCAAGGTTTTTAGTGTCCAATGAAGTTAAGATACGAAAAAGTGAGCTGGCTACACTTCTGGCAGAGGTCACAGATTATGCTCTCACTTGCCTTGCCAGGTCTCCTCATGTACTGCATATTTCCAAAGGTCCCGGTCACTGGTCATTGTCTTGGTGAGGCCAAAATTTCGAAGGTTGTGCTTCACCACCTCATCCAAGGTTTTCCTGGGTCTACCTCTTCCACAGGTTCCCTCAACTGCTAGGGTGTGGCACTTTTTCACACAGCTATCCTCATCCATTCTTGCCACATGTCCATACCAGCGCAATCATCTCTCTTCCACACCACAACTGATGCTTCTTAGGTCTGACTTTTCTCTCAAGGTACTTACACTCTGTCAAGTATGCACACTGACATTACTCATCCATCGGAGCATATTGGCTTCGTTTCATGCAAGCTTGCGCATGTCCTCAGCAGTTTCACTGCCATGTAGCATGGCTGTTCATATACATATGTCATACAGACTGCCTTTTACTCTGAGTAGCGGAAGCTATAAACTAATTCTAGTTCTCCCTGGAGTGTAGCAAAGGTTGTTTTCTGCACATTTTCAGTGTTTATTGCTCCTGAGCATCTGCCACATACAAAAACTATCATGCTAGTTAACCTTCCTTTGATATTGCTGCACCTCTTATGTGTCCATAGCTTACATTGGGTACATCTTATGGAGTTTCTACCTACTCCTTTTCTACAGATCGAGGAGGACCATCTACCAGAAGGGGTTTGTGTTTTATCTACCTTTCTACTTATTAGGACTTTGGTTTTAGCTAGGTTGACTCTAAGGCCCTTCGATTCTAGTCCTTACTTCCACACCTGAAACTTCTCCTCTAGTTCTGATAGTGACTCAGCAATTAGGGCAAGGTCATCAGCATAGAGGAGCTCCAAGGGGCATCCCATCTTGAATTGCTGTGTTATTGCCTGGAGGACTATGATAAATAGGAGGGGGCCGAGGACTGAACCCTGGTGGACTCTTACCTCTACCCGAAATTCTTCACTGTACTTGTTGCCAACCCTCACCTTACCGACAGCGTCCCTGTACATGGCTTGCACAGCTCTCACTCACCACTCATCTATCTCTAGTTTCCTCATTGACCACCAGATAAGGGAGCGGTGGACCCTGTCAAAGGCTTTCTCCATGTCAACGAAAGCCAGGTACAAAGGTTTATTTTTGGCTAGGTATTTCTCCAGCATCAACACACCTATATATATGTATATATACATATTTATATACACACACATATATATATATATATACATATATATAAATATATATACATACATGTATAAATACATATACATATGTATATATATATATATATATATATATATATATATCATCATCATCATCACCATCACCATTTAACGTCCGCTTTCCATGCTAGCATGGGTTGGACGCACAAAATGGTGTATTTTACGTGCCACCTGCACAGGAGCCAGTCCAGCGGCACTGGCAACGATCTCGCTCGAATGTCTTACACGTGCCACCGGCACAAGTGCCAGGAAGGTGACGCTGGGCACAGGTGCCATCACGAATTTACTTTCGCTTGCTCCAACAGGTTTTCGCAAGCTGAGTTTCTTGTCCAATGAAGGAGACGACGTTGGCATGGGTGCCAGTCGTCGAATTTAGTTCAATTTCGATTTCACTTGCCTCAACGGGTCTTTGCAAGCGGAGTTTAATGTCCAATGAAGGAAAGGTACACATAAGTGGGCTGGCTACACCCCTGGCAGAAGCGTTGGATTTAGGTCTCACTTGGTTTGCCGGGTCTTCTCACGCACAGCATATTTCCAAAGGTCTCGGTCAGAAGTCATCACCTCAGTGAGGCCCAATGTTCGAAGGTCGTGCCTCACCACCTCAGCCCAGGTCTTCCTGGGCCTACCTCTTCCACAGGTTCCCTCAACTGCTAGGGTGTGGCACTTTTTCACACAGCTATCCTCATCCATTCTCGCCACATGACCATACCAGCGCAATCGTCTCTCTTATACACCACAACTGATGCTTCTTAGGTTCAACTTTTCTCTCAAGGTACTTACACTTTGTCAAGTATGTACACTGACATTACACATCCATTGGAGCATACTGGCTTCATTCCTTGCGAGCCTACACATGTCCTCAGCAGTCAAGGCCCATGTTTAACTGCCATGAAGCATGGCTGTTCATACACATGCGTCATACAGTCTGCTTTTTATTCTGAGAGAGAGACCCTTTGTCACCAGCTGAGGTAAGAGCTCTCTGAACTTTGCCCAAGCTATTCTTATTCTAGCAGCTACACTTTCAGCGCACCCTCCCCAACTACTAACTTGGTCACCTAGATAGTGGAAGCTATAAACTAGTTTTTCTCCCTTGAATGTGGCAGAAGTTGTTTTCTGCACATTTACAGTGTTTATAGCTCCTGAACATCTGCTACATACAAAAACAAACTTTCTAGTTAACCTTCCTTTGATATTGCTGCACCTCTTATGTGTCCATAGCTTGCACTGGGTGCATCTTATAGAGTTTCTACCTACGTCTTTGCTACAGATCGAGCAGGACCATCTACCTGAAGGGGTTTGTGTGTTGTCTACCTTCCTACTTATTAGGACTTTGGTTTTAGCTAGGTTGACTCTAAGGCCCTTCAATTCTAGTCCTTGCTTCCACACCTGAAACTTCTCTAGTTCTGATAGTGACTCAGCAATTAGTGCAAGGTCATCAGCATAGAGGAGCTCCCAGGGGCATCTTGTCCTGAATTCCTTTGTTATAGCCTAGAGGACTATGATAAATAGGAAGGGGCTGAGGACTGAACCTTGGTGGACCTCTACCTCTACCCGGAATTCTTCACTGTACTCATTGCCAACCTTCACCTTACTGACAGCGTCTCTGTACATGACTCGCACAGCTTTCACCAACCATTCTTCTATCCCTAGTTTCCTCATTGATTACCAGATGAGGGATCGGGGGACCCTGTCAAAAGCTTTCTCATGTCAACGAAAGCCAGGTACTGAGGTTTATCCTTGGCTAGGTATTTCTCCTGAAACATATATATAAATATATATACATACATATATAAGTACATATACATATATATATATATATATATATATATATATATATACACACATGCATAAGAGATGTCCACCTAGTGGTTATCCCTTATACACGTGTAATACAATTTTTTCTGAATTTTCAGATTTTTTTATATGCTAGGCCACTTGGTTTTAAATTGAATTAATATTCAATTTATCATTGTATCTATCTATCTATCTATATATATATATATATATATATACACATATATATATATATATACATGTATACATATATATACATGTATATGTATAAATACATACATAATATATATATACACACACATATATATGTATATATACATATATATATATGCATATATATATATATATATATATATATATATATATATACATATATATATATATATAAAATGGGACAAGAACAGAAAACATCCAGACACATAATACAAAAGAGGGACATGAAAAAACACAGACCCGTCATTTGAAAGACACCTGTTGCTATGTCCTGTTATTTGCTTTGTCTTTGTGTACCATCTCTCTGTTTTTTTCTTCCGTCCTTGTTTTCGTATACATTTGCTATTTTCTTCCAAGGAATCTAATGCTTTCAGCTTAATTTTTCCTTGAGGCTGGCCAGATTAGAGTAATCTCGAGTATAATCAGCCGAAATTGCAAACATAATTTGGAACTCGACTGAGGAGAGAAAACTTCGAATGACCCATCCGCATCTTTTCTTGTCCCTCTTTTCTATTATCTGTCTGGATATTTTGTTGTTCCCTTTTTTGTATCACCTAACTGCCTGGATATTTTGCATTCTTATCCCATTTTTTGTATTCCTTTTTAGGCACTGTCATGGTATTAGCTGTTAGAAATGAAAGTAGAAAAATCTGACGTCAACCCTCGTTTATTTACGTCAGATTCATACCTTCGTTAATTTACGTCGTTAATTTATGCTGTTAGGTTTATAAAACAAATGAAGTTCAATTTAAAGTTTATAAATAAATATATTTCATTCCATGTTCAGTTTAAACTTTATAAATAAATATATTTTTGCATTATTCATTATTGTTTTTAAAAACAAATCACATACACCAATCAGCACCACCAATGGCCACCACCACCAATGACCACCACCACCTCCGCACGTAATTCAAAGTTGTTCACTTTGAAATCAACACGTATGAAAAAAATAATTGAAGGTTTTTCACTTTCGGATTTTCACTATGCCTTCTACATATCTCAATGTAAATGGAATTAATCACCACAATATTGCCATCGGCACCGCTACAAAGGCAGATAGTATTAATTGGCTTAAGAGACATGGACTTTTAAATACCCCAAAAATATGCCCCTCGTGTAGAGCTAGCATGATGGAAGTAGCCAAAAAAAAATTTGTTTTCTCGCGTGATATGATCATATGGAATTCCTTGTAGAAAAATGGTTTTAATTAGAAAAGGAGCATTTCTAGAAAATAGTAAATTGAAGTGTGAACAAATTATTGATATATTTTTATATTAAATTTGGGTTTACTAATTTGATAAATTCTACGGAAACAAACGGAGGTGGACGAGTGACATCAGATTGATGTCACTTTTTTTACTTTTATTCTGACAGCTAATTCCGTAGTAGTGCCCCTTTCTATATACATATGGAGGCGTACATACACTTTGGTCTCTTATATGTAAGTAAATATATATATAGTTCTATATTTAAGGGATGAGGAATTATTTACATTATTTACATTTGACGGATATTCGTCCTCATCTTGTTTGTTGTTAACACGTTTCTAGGGGAAATTTCGAACCTGGGTTCTCATTCCTATCGATGTTACTATTATTATTATTATTAATATATTATTATTATAATTATTATATTATTAATCAGGTCGTTGCCGTGAATCGAACTCGGAACCTTGGGGTTAGTAGCCCGCGCTCTTAACCACTACGCCATATGCCCGTGGGCAATTATTGGGTGAATTTTAAGGTTTATAAATCTATTATTTTTCTATCCTTCCTCAATACCGGTTCCCATATGCTATTCATATATACACTCGGTCTGCTTAGGAGGTTGTTGTGTCCTAGCATATGTGCTGCTTCTTTTAGTTTTCGTATTTTCCAGTGTTGTTCCCTGTCTATTATTTTAACTTCATCCCACAGGGGGAGGTGGTTTCCATTTTTCCATACATGATCAGCTATACCCGATTTATCAATATCTCCTCGTGTCACAGCTTTGCGATGTTCTTCTACCCTTATTTTGAGGCGGCGACATGTTTCGCCTTTGTATAACCTACCACAGCTGCATGGGATGGAATACACGCAGTTTTTGGTCATATTCTCTTCTGTTGGTGGTTTTACCCGAAGGAGATATTTGCGAAGTGTTGTATTGCTCTTGTATACTGCCCTGATGTCATATGGGCCGCATATCTTTTGTATCTTTTCGGAGAGGCCTTTCACATAGGGTAGACAGACTGTAAACAGTTTATTGGTTTCATCCTCTCTTTTCTTCATAATTGGAGTAGATAGTATGTTCTTGGGGTAGAGAGGTTTATCCTTGGCTAGGTATTTCTCCTGCAGCTGTCTTACTAGAAATAAGGCATCAGTAGTGCTTTTACCTGGCATGAACCCAAACTGCATCTCATCTAAATTGATTCGCTCCCTAATTAGTTGGGCTATGACCCTCTCTGTAACTTTCATAACCTGATCTAACAGCTTGATGCCTCTGTAATTATTTGTATCTAAAGCGTCACCTTTACCTTTGTAGCAGTTGACTATGATGCTGCCACACCAGTCATTGGGTATGACTCCTTCGTGTATCACCTGGTTCGTAATACGGGTGACTAGGCTATAGCCAACACTGCCAGATATTTTGAGCATCTCTGCAGTGATTCCTGATGGGCCAGGGGCTTTCCCAGTCTTCATACTCTTAATTGCTTTATCTACCCTTGTACTATCAACTCGGATAGCTGGTCCCTCTATTGGGTCGACATACAGCAGGCTCTCTTCCTCCCATTCATTCTCTTTATTTAGCAATCTATCGTAGTGGCATCTCCAGACCTCTTTCTTTGCATCCTCATTTAGTGCAAGCATACCATCATCCATGCGAACACATTTCTCTCCTACGACATCACTATTCTCTCTCCTACACTGTCTTGCAACACGAAATACCTTGAGTCTTTGGTCCTCACGGCGCAGAACATTGGCAAATCTTTTCTTATTTGCTTCCCCTCTGGCTAAATAAACCTGTCACCTAGCCTCCCTTCTGGCACATTGGTACAATTCCCTGCTACCACCGTTCTTCCAGTCCTTCCAAGCCTGTTTCTTTTGTCTAATAGCCCTGTCTACCTCCTTGTTCTACCACCACGTTACTCTGGGTCAAGAGGGGACCTTACACCACCCACAGATCTGGTTGGTGGCTTTCAACAGGTTGTCCCGCAGAAATCTCCAATTGTCTTCCACGTTGTATGATGCTATATCCCCTTCTATTTCGTTAAATGCTTCAAGTAACTTGTCTCTAAGTCTCTGTCCATTTGCAGGGTCTTTAAGCTTCCACACCCTTCTCCTCCAAGCCGGTCTAATTCTGGGCACCCATTTTGCCTTGATCCCAAAGTCGCTAACTACTAATCTATGTTGTGGGGTACATTCTTCGCCAGGGTAGGTTTTGGCCTTTATAAGCCGCCCTCTTTCCCTATTTCTGGCGAGGATGTAGTCGATTTGGCTAGAGTGTCTGCCGGAGCGGTAGGTGACTAGGTGACTGGCAGGTTTCCTGAAGTTGGTATTGCAGACCATAAGATCGGTTGCATCACAGAACTCCAGCAGTCTGGTTCCCTCCTCGTTGCGGGAACCGAAGCCATAGCCTCCATGTATGTCATGGAAGCCTCCAGCACGACGTCCGACATGACCATTGAAGTCTCCAGCCACAAAGAGAAGGTCCCTGTCACTCATCGACGAGGTAGTTTGCAAGAGGGTGTCATAGAATTGGTCTTTCAGTCCATCTGGTAGCCCCGGTTGAGGTGCATAGGCTGAGATGACAGTAGCTAATCTATGATGAAGCACTAGTCTAATCTTAAGTACTCTGTCACTTACTCTAACGACCTCGATTACCTTATCCACCCATTTCTCCGCTAGAAGTATTCCTACGCCCCCGACCCCATCAGTGTTCCCTGCCCAGAAAATCTTGTACCTGTGTTCTTTGCCTGTGAAGAACCTCGCAGAACCTCCTCTCCATCTTACTTCCTGGATGCAGCACATATCTACGCGTCTCCGTTCAAGCATCTCAACAATTTCACCAGATCTACCTTTCAGCGTGCCGACGTTGAGAATGCCAATCCTAACAGTATGGGTGTTGGGGGTGTGGGCCTGTAGCCTGGGAAGGGAAAAATCAGTGTCGTGTACCTGAAAAGAAAACTTGCAATTGGAAGAATTCATAAGCAAAACAGTACCTACAACCTGCAAACATTACTCAAACTTTATGCGCTACCCAAAGGTAGGGGAGAGGATGGCCAAGGCCACTAGATGGGTTCCGGGAGACAGTCGAGGATGACAGGATGACAGAGGAATGAACTTCCGGTGGAGGGCGGGTGTGCCATCAGCCAGGAGATAGGCCTCTTAATCGTAGATTTTAAATATTTGAGAGACAACAATGCATTACCATCAGCCAGGAGATAGGCCTCTTAATCGTAGATTTTAAATATTTGAGAGACAACAATGCATAAATCGTAATTTTTAAAACAGCAATGAAACCTAGGTGAATAGAATATATAAGTAGCATGAATTTAGGAAACTTAGAAAATGAATAAGTATGAATTTAAGACAAAAACTGAATTCAATTGAATTTCATGGTGAGAAACAAGATAAATAATAGAGGGCAGACTAAAGCGCAAAAGGTATGAGATGTTGAGGCCGTAAATAAATAAAAATCTCTACCTTATCTGCATCTTGGAGACTTCGTCATAGTATGTCAGCGGAGAAGAGATTGAGATAATTTAGAATGGATTTCTTATTTATATATACCCAGAACCTGAAAACCTTAAGGAAAAAACTATGAATGAGAGAGAGAGAGAGAGGGAGAGAGAGAGAGAGAGAGAGAGAGAGAGAGAGAGAGAGAGAGAGAGAGAGGGACTGATTTAGAGAGGAATGGAGGGGGTAGACGGAGGCATGGCGGGAGAAAGATCATCATCATCATCATCATATATATATATATATATATATAAAGAGAGAGAGGGGGGGACCAGTCAAGCAGCACATCACGCTGTAATTCTTGGGCTGAGAAATCAACACTTAAAAGCCATAATTTTAAAGGAGCGATAAGAATTTTTTGAATAAAGGAAAATGGGTAGGTATCACCAGCCAGGAGATAGGCCTCTTAATCGTAGATAAATACACACACACACACACACACACACACACACACACACACACACACACACACACACACACACACATATATATATATATATATATATATATATATATATATATATATATATATAAATATATATATATATATATATAAATACATATATATATATATATAAATACATATATATATATATATAAATACATATATATATAATCATAAATATATAGGGATTGACAGTTCTTTGGCTGCTATTTCTGAATTCTCAGTATGTTGGAGAAGCAGGTTACTGTCAATCCCTATATATTTATGATTATAAATGTTTTTTACCGAAGAAGGTTTTTTCATACTGAGCTACCCGGCAAAATTGTTGATTATTAATTTTATTACTAATTGACGATTCCCTGCCCTGCATATCTACATATATATATATGTATAAATACATATATATATTTATATATATTATATATATATATATATATATATATATATATATATATATATATACATACATACATACATATACATACATACACAATATAGATAGATAGATACATACATACATACATCATATATATATAAATACATTAAATATATACCATCATCATCATCAACACCCTCGATTAACGTCCGTTTTCCATGCTGACATGGGTTGGACGGTTTGACTGAGGTCTGGAGAGCCAGCGGCTGCACCAAGTTCCAGTCTGGTCTGGCAAAGTTTCCTAACGCCAATGACTCCGAGAGTGTAGCGGGTGCTTTTTACATGCCACTGGCAGAGGAGCCAGTAAGGTGGGCCTGGCAACGAACACTTTTAGATGTAAGTGCCACTGGCACAGGAGCCAGTCACGATCGGTTGGTGTTTTTTATGTGCCTGGCGCACCTGGCTTCGACCACATTCAGATGGTGCCTTTAACTTGCCATCAGCATGAGGGCCAGCCAGAGGGCACCAGCCCCAGCTACAATATTAGTTTTCCTTGACTGAACAGGTCTTCTCAAACATATCATATTTCCCAATGCATCAGGAGTATTTTTAACAGGGCAGGACATGATTGGCTGCCATCTCACTTTAGTTGCTGGGTCTTCTCAATCACAGCATATCTCCAAAGGTCCTGTCATTGCCTGTGTGAGGCCCAATGTTCGAAGGGCATGCTTCACCACCTCATCCCCTGTCTTCCTGGATCTATCTCTTCTACAGGTTCCTTCTACAGTTAGGGAGTAGCACTTCCTCACACAGCTGTCTTTATTCATATGTAACACATGACCATACCAGCACAGTCATCTATCTTGCATATCACATTTGATGCTTCTTCTGCCCAACTTTTCTCTCAGGGCACTTACACTCATGTATACACACTGTGACATTACACATCCAGCAGATCATATTAGCTTCATTTCTTTCAAGTCTATGCATGTCGTCAACAGGCACAGCCTATGTTTCACTGCTGTGAAGCATGGAACTTCACACACATGCATCATACAATCTACCTTTCACTCTGAGCAAGAAAGTTATGGAGAGAGTCATAGCCCAACTAATTAGGGAGAGAGTCAGTTTAGATGAGATGCAGTTTGGGTTCGTGCCAGGGAAAAGCACCACTGTTGCTTTATTTCTGGTAAGACAGCTTCAGGAGAAATATCTAGCCAAAGAAAAACCTCAGTACCTGGCTTTCGTTGACATGGAGAAAGCCTTTGACTGGGTCCCCCGATCCCTTATCTGGTGGTCAATGTGGAAACTAAGGATAGAATAATGGTTAGTGAGAGCTGTACAAGCCATGTACAGGGACGCTGTCAGTAAGGTGAGGGTTGGCAACAAGTACAGTGAAGAATTTCAGGTAGAGGTAGGGGTCCACCAAGGATCAGTCCTCAGCCCCTTATTATTTATCATAGTCTTCCAGACAATAACAGAGGAATTCAAGACAGGATGCCCCTGGGAGCTTCTCTTTGTTGATGACCTTGATCTAATAGCTGTGTCACTATCAGAACTAGAAGAGAAGTTTTAGCTGTGGAAGCAAGGCCTAGAATTGAAAGGCCTTAGAGTCAACCTAGCAAAAACCAAGGTCTTAATAAGTAGGAAGGCAGACAAACCACAAATCTCATCAGGTAGATGGTCCTGCTGAGATGTACCCAGTGTAAGCTATGGACACATAACAGGTGCAGCAACATCAAAGAAGGATTAACCAGGAAGATAACTTCCATGTGCAGCAGATGCACCACAGATTCTCAGAAAACAGATTCCATCACATGCCAAGGGGAAAAACTACAAGTCGTTAATAGCTTCCGTTACCTTCTGAGAGTGTAGGTACTAGAATAAGAATAGTCTGGGCAAAGTTGAGAGAGATCCTACCTCTGCTGGCAACTAAGGACCTTTCACTCAGAATAAAAGGTAGACTGTATGACACATGTATGAACAGCTATGCTACATGGCAGTGAAACATGGGCTGTGACTGCTGAGGGCATGTGTAAGCTTGCAAGGAATGAAGCTAGTATGCTCTGCTGGATGTGTAATGTCAGTGTGCATACATGACAGAGTGTAAGCGCCCTGACAGAAAAGTTGGACATAGAAGCATTAGATGTGGTGTGTAAGACAGATGACTGCACTGGTATGGTCATGTGTTGTGTATGGATGAGGACAGCTGTGTGAAAAAGTGTTGCACCCTAGCAGTAGAGGGAACCTGTGGAAGAGGTAGACCCAGGAAGACCTTGGATGAGGTGGTTAAGCACGACCTTCGAACGTTGGCAATGACAAGTGACCGGGACCTTTGGAGATATGCTGTGCTTGAGAAGACCTGACAAGCCAAGTGAGACTGTAACCATGGCCTATGCCAGTGCAGCATAACCAGCTTATTTAAGAGTACCCTTTAGTCATTGGGCAAAAAACTGCACTTGCAAAGACCTGTAGAGGTAAGTTAAGTCATTGTTGTGGCCGATGACAGTACTGCCTGTTGGCACCTGTGCCAGTGACATGTAAAAAAGCACCATTCAAGCATAGTCGTTGCCAGTGCCACCAGACTGGCTCCCATGCCGGGGGCACATAAAAAGCACTATTCATGAGTGGTTGATGCCAGTACCACCTGACTGGCCCTTGTGTCGGTGGCACATAAAAAGTAACCACTATACACTCGGAGTGGTTAACATTAGCTGTAGAAACTTTGCCAGATCGGATTGGAGCCAGCTGCGCCTTCTGGCTTGCCATCCCTCAAACTGTCCAACCCATGCCAGCTTGGAAAAGGGACGTTAAATGACAACGATGATGATGATATGTATATAGACCCACATATAGTAACAGAAAGGGAGGAATTTTGATTATCCCCCCTGACTGGGTCCCATGCCAGTGGCACGTAAAATGTACCATCCAAACATGGTCGATGTCAATGACCCCAGACTGGCTCCCATGCCAGCGGCACGTAAAAGGCACCCACTACACTCTCAATGTGGTTGGCATTAGGAAAGCACCCAACTGTAGAAATATTGCCAGATCAGATCGGAGCCTGGTGCAGTCCACTGGCTTGCCATACCTTAGTCAAAGCGTCCAACCCTTGGCAGCATGGAAAGTAGACAAACAATGATGATGATGATGATATAAATACACATGTATTATATATATATATATATATATATATATATATATATATATATATATATATATATATATATAAATATATGTATATATATATATATAAAAATGTGTATATATATATATATATATATATATATATATATAAATGTGTATGTATATATATATATATATATATATATATATATATATATATAGGGAGAATTCACAGAAAAAAACAAAAGACAAAGACAGGTGGTGTAGAAAACAAACAGATGTATTAGCATAACGCTCGGGAAAATATTGCATTTCTAAATCTCTCAGAAAGATTTATACAGCAGCAGCATGATAAAGTGATGGTTCATTGCCAACTTAATGTGGCAGTCCCAGGAAAGGGAAATAAATAGCAGTAGCATTCTTCCCTTTCTGAGGACTGTCACATTAAGTTGGCAACAAACCATCACTTAATCATACTGCTACTGTATGAATCTCTCTGAGAGATTTAGAAATGCAATATTTCTAATTTTGTTGATAAGTGAATTTATTTCACTTGAAATTCTATAAGATTTTAAAGGTAAATAAGCATCAATAGCTAGCCAGCCAAGCTACTCCAGACTGATGAAGAACAATAACTCTGAAACTAGTCTCTGGATGCTGGCTTTGCTGGGTGGAGGTGCTTATCTCCCCTGTTTAAAAACTTAAGGACACAGAACGCTTGTGTTACATAGCCATCTGGAAAAGATGTTTCCTTGGGGCTAAATAACAGCAGCATTCTTCCCTTTCCTGGAACTACCACATTAAGTTGGCAACAAACCATCACTTTATATAAATACATATATACGTATATATAAATATATGAATACATGTATCCATATATATATATGTATATATATATATATATATATATATATATATATATATATATATATATACTTACATATAAATATATGAATACATATGTATATATATATATATATATATATATATATATATATATATATATATATATATATATATATGAATATATATATATAAATACATATATGCATATATATAAATACATATATACACATACATATATATATATACAAATATTCTATAATTATAAATATAATTATAATCAGAGTTTCAGGTGTGGAAGCAAGGTCTAGAATTGAAGGGCCTTAGAGTCAACCTAGCTAAAACCAAAATCCTAATAAGTAGGAAGGTAGATAAAACACAAACCCCTTCAGGTAGATGGCCCTGCTCAGTATGTAGAAAAGGAGTAGGTAGTAACTCTATAAGATGTACCCGGTGCAAGCTATGGACACATAAGAGGTGCAGCAACATCAAAGGCAGGTTAACTAGCAAGTTAGTTTTTGTTTGTGGCAGATGTTCAGGTGCAATAAAGACTGCAAACAAACAGGAAACAACTTCTATCTCATTCCAGGGTGAAAAACTAGAGGTAGTCGATAGCTTCCGCTATCTGGGCGACCAAGTTAGTAGTGGGGGTGGGTGCGCTGAAAGTGTAGCTGCTAGAATAAGAATAGCCTGGGCAAAGTTTAGAGAGCTCTTACCCCTGCTGGCGACAAAGGGACTCTCACTCAGAGTAAAAGGCAGACTGTATGACGCATGCGTACGAACAACCATGCTACATGGCAGTGAAACATGGGCTGTAACTGCTGAGGACATACGTAAGCTCGCAAGGAATGAAGCCAGTATGCTCCGTTGGATGTGTAATGTCAATGTGAATACCCGTCAGAGTGTAAGTATCTTGAGAGAAAAGCTGAACATTAGAAGCATCAGTTGTGGCGTGCAAGAGAGACGATTGCGCTGGTATGGACATGTGGTGAGAATGGAGGAGGATAGCTGCGTGAAAAAGTGCCACACCCTAACAGTTGAGGGAACCCGTGGAAGAGGTAGGCCCAGGAAGACCTGGGCTGAGGTGGTGAGGCAAGACCTTCGTACATTGGGCCTCACCGAGGCGATGACTACGGACCGAGACCTTTGGAAATGGGCTGTGCGTGAGAAGACCCGGCAAGCCAAGTAAGATCGTTGCCAGTGCCCCTGGACTGGTTCTTGTGCGGGTGGCACATGAGATGCACCATTTTGAGCGTGGCCGTTGCCAGTACCGCCTGACTGGCTCCTGTAGGATTTTCGAGCGAGATCGTTGCCAGTGCCCCTGGACTGGCTTGTGCGGGTGGCACATAAAAGACACCATTTCGAGCGTGGCCGTTTTCGTGCGGGTGACACGTAAAAGCACCCACTACACTCTCTGAGTGGTTGGCGTTAGGAAGGGCATCCAGCTGTAGAAACTCTGCCAAATCAGACTGGAGCCTGGTGTTGCCATCCGGTTTCACCAGTCCTCAGTCAAATCGTCCAACCCATGCTAGCATGGAAAGCGGATGTTAAACGATGATGATGATGATGATGATGAGAGGTCAGTTAATTGCTTTGCCACGCACCAAATTTAGAAATAGGAGTTACAATGCCTTTTTCGCTACCATAAAGATCTCCCAGACAGTAACGCACATATAATTTTACTTAAAAAATGTTATTTTAATGTACCAAACTACTTGGTAAAATTATTAATTATTAATTAATTAATTGATTAATTTTACCTTTTTATTATTATTGAAATATACATATATATATATATTTATATATATACAAGGTATTCATAAAGTCTGTTTACAATTTGTAAAATTTATTACAAAGGCAATTCATGGGATATGTTTATCAGATTTGTTCTATGTACTCAGTGGTTATCAAAATTTTAAACCACATTGCATTTGTGTTTTTCAG
This sequence comes from Octopus bimaculoides, assembly GCF_046866305.1. Taxonomy (NCBI): domain Eukaryota; kingdom Metazoa; phylum Mollusca; class Cephalopoda; order Octopoda; family Octopodidae; genus Octopus; species Octopus bimaculoides. Next base: position 27,267,075 of record NC_142947.1, read on the forward strand.
GTTCCCTGATGATGGAAAAGTTTCTGTTAAACGAAACCCTTAAAAATGGCTACTCCTTAAGAAAAGACACAATGCACATTGTGGTTTACTGAAACAAAATTGGACAGGCAGACCCAGCAAAACTACAGGAAAAAACCCACCGTTACTTCTGTCAATTTGTGTATGGCACAAGAAATTTTTGGAAACAAGACCAGTGTTGAATAAAGAGAGGAGTGGAGGACCAAAATAATCCCAGGAAAACATCGATCATGTAAGACAAGACTTTGCTAGTCCTCCTACAAAGTCCATATGTACTGCTGCCTGACAGTTACAGATACCACGTTCAACAGTGCACAAAGCCCTCCACAAGTATTTGCAACTGTACACTTACAAAGTGCAACTCTTATTCAAACCAAATGATAAACCAAGATGAAAGGAGTTAGTAGTTAACATACTGGAATGAATTTTTGAGGATGCAGTTGTTCCTCACCTGAGTTCATTTTAGTGATGAGACAACTTTTCATGTTTCAGGGAAACTGAACACATAATGAAAGGATCTGGGATCAGCATGCCCCTATGTGACTAGGAAACTTCACTGAGATAGACCAAAGGTGAATGTCTGGTGTGGGATGATGTGCATTCAAATTGTTGGTCCATCTTTCTTTATACAAAGATTAATTTCTGCAAATGTTTACCTTGACATTTTGACTGAATATGTGGCACCACAAATGCATGACCATCAACCAACCATTATTTCCCAGTATAGTGCACTGCAACATTGGGGACTACATGTTCATGGGTTCCTAAATCAAACATTTCCAGATTGGTTGATTGGAAGGGATGCCCAATTCCCTGGCCACCTCATTCCCCAGATATCACTATTTTGGACCTTTTTTTTATGGGGTTATGTTAAAGATGGGACATCAACGACATGAAGCAAATAAATTAAGTACCAGTTGAGTACTGGGGTCGATGTAATCGACTATCCCCTTCCTCCAAATTTCAGGCCGTGTGCCTGTAGTAGAAAAGAAAGTATTATATATATAACTTTTATCTTTTACTTGTTTCAGTCATTTGACGGTGGCCAAGCTGTGGCACCACTTTGAAAGGTTTTAGTTGAACAAATCAACCCAGGACTTATTGTTTTTGTATGCCAAGTACTGATTCTATCAGTCTCTTTTGCCAGATACTTTTCTAGTGTTTCCTTGCAAGTGATCAACTTCCTAAAAGAAGGCATTATATGCCCCATCCACAGATGGTGGGAGCAAAGCAGAAGCCATACAATACAGGCCAATCCTTGACTTTACATATTAGTAAAGTCATGAAATGAATCATCAGAAAGAAACTGATAATATTTCTAGAAGAAAATGACTTACTGAACAATACACAGTATGGCTTCCGTCTAGGAAGAAGCTGCTTCACACAGCTCTTACAGCACTATGACTGGGTTTTGAAACAGCTGCTCGACTATTCAGATATAAGGTAGAATATAAAAGGATATGTCATAAGCTGTGAGACCTTGGCATTGCTAGTTAACTGAAAGTGTGGTTGCATGACTTCCTTAAAGACAGGAGTCAGGCAAGTGCAGCCAATGGTGCCTTTCTAAAGAAATTCAAATCCTAAATGAACTATCTTGGGGACAGGGTACTATCTCGGGGCCATTACTGTTTATAATGGCTTTAGACATGCCCATGGTCACTTAGACAGCCACTGTCACTAGCTACACTGATGATACAAAATCATCGCAGGCAATAAAAATCCAAATGACATTTCAAGCTTACAACAAGACCTGAATGCAATACAGCAGTGGAATGAAGTAAGCAACATGCCGTTTAATGCTGGAAAGTTTCAAACATTGCACTATCAACTCACAAAGGTACTCCAGCCTACATATACAGGATCTGAATGCGCTGTAATCTCAGAGTCTTTCACTGTCTGTGACTCTGAGAGCTTTCCTTATGGAGACTATTACATATCTGTCACACCTTCACTCCAGGAAGTAAAGTCAGAGATTTTTCAACTTCTCCATGTAGTCCATCTTCTGCACTGTTTCACTCTTTTTAGTGTAGCTCTGTTGTTAGTTTGGCACTATATGGTGATCATAGCTGAGAGCAACTGAGAAAAAAGGTCCTCCACAGGGTCAACATAACTTTTTGATCTCTTGTCTTGAAGGTCCTTAGTATTCATCCTACCAGTTGTCTGCACTTTGCTTCCATGTGCATATGAAATGATGCATTGTTGCACATACTGGGGATCACACACACACACACACACAAAATAGAGCACCACAACCTCACTTTAAAAATTACAACAATAGGAGACAGATAAACAGTACTTTTGAACATAGAAACACCAACCATTTTTTAGACCTAACGCACAGGAACAGGGATACACGATGGTAACGGACAAACAAAAGAAACCACAGGTAATTAAAATAATCAATCTCTCAAATAAAGACCTTACACCCAACAAAATAAGCATACTATCCAAAGGACTTAAATTTACCCCAATCCCACAACGTCCAAATTACTATGAAATGAAAGACGATATTTCGGAATTTTGTAGGAAATTGAGACTTGCCGAGGAATTTCATGGAAAACATATGGATGACGAATCTATAGCTAGAAACAACAGCGACTACACCCCCACCAAGGGAAAGAATAAAGCCTTAGACCGCTTTTGTGACCACATAACCAATTTCCCTTTTCAACTCACAAACAGGCAAAAATACAGACCAAACTTCAACAAAAGAGAATGGAACGACCTCGTCAAACTAAGAGAAGATAAAACCATAATGATCAAGAAGGCAGATAAGGGCAACACGGTAGTTCTAATGAACACAAATGATTATAAAAATTTAGTACTATCCCTATTAGGAGATGAGACATACTACGAAAGAGCCCAACATTATAATCAACCAAAAATAATGAATAACCTCAGGACATTACTCAACTCATACCGAGAAGGACTCACAGACAAGGAGTACGATTACATCACCAACTTCAAGTGCAAATCAAGTTTATTCTACAGTATCCCTAAAGTCCACAAAAGCAAAATAATTAGTGAAGCATGTAAAAAAGCTACTGACGTAGTCATCAAAATCCCCTCACCGAAAGATCTAAAACTTAGACCGATAATAGCAGGCCCAGCATGCGAAACTCACCGCCTCAGCAACATCTTAGACACACTTCTAAAACCTTTCCTTAAGCACATCAAAAGCTACATAAGAGACGATATAGACATACTTAACCACCTCCCAAAAACAGTCAATGAGAAAATCCTACTAGTATCCTTCGACGTAGTTAACCTTTATTCAAACATCCCCCACACCTTAGGAATAGAAGCGATCACTTTCTGGCTAAACAACTACTCCTTTGAACTACCAACTCGCTTAAATAAAGAGCTTGTTATAGAAGGACTAAGATTTATATTACAAAACAATTACTTCATATTTAATAATAATTATTACAGACAAAGATCGGGAACAGCCATGGGTACGCGTACTGCACCTTCTTTTGCTAACCTAGTAATGGGCTACATCGAAATAATTCTTTACCAGAAAACAATCGAAAATATGGAAACACTTTCTCCAACTATATCCAGAACAACTGGAAAAGATATCTTGATGACTGCTTCATCCTCTGGGATGAAAGCATAGAAAAACTTGAGGAATTTAAAATGATACTAACTGGAATTAATGAAAACATCAAATTCACGATGAAACATAACCAGGAAAAACTACCATTTTTAGATATCCTCATTAAGAAAGTCGGCAACAAAATAGAGACGGATATCTATTATAAACCGACAGACTCTAAGCAGTACCTGCCATTTGACTCATGCCACCCTAGGCACACGAGAATGAACATCCCTTTCTGTTTAGCCAAAAGGATTTGCACCATAGTATCAGACACAAACACCTGACACACACGTCTCCAGGAACTCAGAGCTACACTTAAAAATAGGAATTATCCACAACCCCTAATAGACAATGCAATCCAACGAACACTTAAACTGAATATAGAAGACCTGAGACAACCAAAACCAAAAGGGGATGAAAAATTAAAAACCCTACCCTACATCTCTACACACAACCCACTTAACAACGAGGCCTTCAATACCATACTCCAAAACACAGCCCTACTCAAGGGAGACCCAAGGATGAATCAAATCCTCCAAACACACACCATCATAAAAAGCAAACGATAGCCAAAATCCTTAAAGAAGATTTTAACACAGGCTAAACTGCACCCAATAATTACCACAAAACCAACAGTCAAAAAGTGTGGAAGGCTAAACTGCGGGATTTGTACCATCCTAGTAGAAGGGTCGGAATACACATTAGAACAAGGCCATTATTTCATCATCACAAAAAACTTCACCTGTGCATCGGAAAACCTAATTTATGTAATTACATGCGCAGGATGCAATAGGCAATATATAGGCCTACAAAAAAGGATGGCATTACATAAATCCCAAATTAGGAATCCTGAATACAGAGAAGTACCTGTCAGTGACCACATAGGCAGATGTACACTGAATAAAAATCCAAAGTTTACGACCTTCCCACTTTACCAATTCAATTACAACACAACTTTCACCCAACGTCAAAACAAAGAGCTTCGTTTTATTAGAAAATTCGGGCAAAGTTTAAACACCCTGAGCCAGTAACATTAAAATCATATATTAGTTATTACGGTCACCACTACTACTACTATTAAGGTAACTACTAACAATCACTGCTACTACTATCACTACTACTGCTGCTGCTACTACTGCTACTGTTATTACGGTCACTACTACTACTGCTATTTCGGTCACTACTACTGCTGCTGCTGCTGCTTCCACCCCTACCACTACAACCAATTAACTACTGCTACTGACACGGACAGAGGTCACTGCCATTTACCATTACCAACAGGGTCACTACTACTACTACAACCAACAAAAAATGCCCCCACGTGGACTATTGACACCAGTAAGGAACAAGTATGAACTCTTCATATAATTTCATTAAAATATGTATTTTTGATAAGGTTCGTTTTTATAAGAACCGAAACATGTTAAAAATATCTCTAACAAAATTTTAAATTAAAATTCACTTTTTATATATTGGCGTTTTCAAACTTCTTTTTTATAAATATACTAGCAGAGCAACCCGGCGTTGCCCGGGAATGAAATTGTTGCTTATATACTGGAAGGAAAAAAGCAAAATATGCTGTACAGAAATCTGAGGACATTCTGTAGATGGACTCTCAGATAAATGATGACTGGGCACCTCTCATGAATTGGAAAATTTAAGATGCGCCAAAAAGCCTCATTGGTACTTGGAAACTTTTACGAAAATTAAAATGTGGCTTAAATGAAAAAAATGATTTACGTGAATATTCTCACAAGAGTAATTGAAATAAATTGCGATTGTGGAACCCCTCACGCAAGCAGGAAAGCACACACGCACGCGCACGCACACACACAGAGTATCACACATCAGATGAAATGGAAGTGTGTGTGTGTGTGTGACAGAGAGAGAGAGAGAGAGAGTGAGAGAGAGAGAGAGAGGTTTGTTGTCATGTATACGTACATGCATAAATATGGATACATCTTTGTGTGTGTGTGTGTGCGTGTGTATGAGAGAGAGAGTGAGTAAATCTATACTATATATAAAACAGAGATGTGTGTGTAATCGACTTCACCAAATGCTTCCATACTTGTGATGCGTGAATAATTTGACCTCGGATAAATGTTAGGCTCTTCATTTGATTTTTTTTTTTTATCTCTAATTAAAAATAAATAATATTGCTTTATATTTAAAATTCACTTCTTTAAAAAGGTTCCTCAATGTCAACTTCCGGTATTGACGTAACAACGGCAAAAAGCTTCACTCTCTATTTTGTGTGTGAGTGTGTATGAGAGAGAGAGAGAGAGTAAATACTACATACACACCGCTCTCTCACTCTGTCTCACACACATACACACGCACACACACACCCCTTGACTCACTCACACTCTGTCTCTTACAAACACACACATACATAAATGTATACAAACATATTTACAAAGACACACGTGTGTATGCGCGCGCGTGCGTGTTTGTAAGAGACAGAGTGCGAGTGAGTCAAGAGCTGTGTTGTCATATGCATACATCCAAAGATGTATGTATATTTATGCATGTACGTATACATAACAAACCTCTCTCTCTCACTCACACTCTGTCTCTGACAAACACACACATACATAAATGTATACAAACATATTTACATAGACTCACGTGTGTATGCGCGTGCGCGTGCGTGGGGGGTTCCACAATCGCCATTTATTTCAATTACTCTTGTGAGGATATTCACGTAAATCATTTTTTTCATTTAATCCCCATTTTAATTTTCGTAAAAGTTTCCAAGTACCAATGAGGCTTTTTGGCACATCTTCAATTTTCCCCATTCATGAGAGGCGCCCAGCCATCATTCATCTGAGAGTCCATCTACAGAATGTCCTCTCAAATTTCTATACAGCATATTTTGCCTTCTTTTCTTCAAGTATATAAGCAACAATTTCATTCCCGAGCAACGCCGGGTGCCTCTGCTAGTACTACATACACACCGCTCCCTCACTCTGTCTCACACACATCGAAAAATGATGGATGCATATGACAACACACCCCTTGACTCACTCACACTCTGTCTCTTACACACATACATAAATATATACAAACCTATTTACAAAGACACACGTGTGTGTGTGAGAGAGAGAGACAGACAGACAGAGAGAGACAGACAGACAGAGAGAGACAGAGCCAGTGAAGGGGTGTGTCGACAATTATACGTACATACATAAATAGTCATACATTTCTTGTACGTATGTGTGAGAGAGAGAGAGAGAGAGTCACTGAAACATCTCTGTCTGTCTGTCTGTCTGTCTCTGTCTCTCTCTCTCACACACACACACGTGCAGATATACACACAGAAAAGATGTATGCATATGTATTTATGTATGTACGTAGACAACACAACACACCCCTTCACTCACACACATACAGAAACACACATGTGCCAAAAAAAAAAAAATAATAGAAAATTTATTTACGGAAATTAACGAAGTGTGCGAGTTCAGAACGAAATCAAACCTGGAGTGTGTGAATAAGAGAGAGAGAGAGAGAGAATATATGAGATGAACATGGAACGCCCAAAAATCGTATAAATAAAAGCACGTTAAAAACTATATTGTACGGAATATTGAAATTTATGAACTTCGTAAATATGTGTTTCAGTAATTGATCGTAGTAGAGAGTGAGAGACGTCACCGTTTTTTCACGTCCGTACCGGAAGTTGACATTGAGAAACCTTTTTAAAGAAGTGAATCTTAAATATAAAGCAATATTATTTATTTTTAATTAGAGATTAAAATAATCAAATGAAGAGCCTAAGATTTATCCGAGGTCAAATTATTTATGTATCACAAGTATGGAAGTAAATAGTGAAGCCGTTTTCACGTGAAAAGCGATTACACACACACCTCTGTTTTATATATAGTATAGATACCCACTCGTATGCCACTTACACTTTATATATATATATATATATATATATATATATATACATATATATATATATATATATATATACATATATATATATATATATATATATATACATATATATATATATATAAGAATGTGTATCTGTCTGTCTGTATGTATGCATCTCTAAAACTCGAGAACTACCCAACTGATTTCATTCAAATTTTACACATGCCTTACTTAGGGTCCATGTAGAGTTTCACCTTCTTGTCTAATGCGACCCCCGAGCAATCTCTTATCTCTTAGACTATTTCAGTGTTACGCATCAAAAGTGAAAAAATAACATTTCTATTGTAATGTGAGATACTTTCCGTTCTAATACTTTCACTGTTAATACTGAAACTATTATCTCTCTCTTTCTCTCTCTCTCTCTCTCTCTCTCTCTCTCACACACACACACACACATAAATGTATGTGTAGTTTTTCAATGTGTACAAATAACACAGAAAAAACAAATAAATAGATATCAGAGTAGCAAAAATTCACATAAGTGCTAAGGATGTTACAGCCTACTTATAAATGCAGAAGTTCCAGGGTGTAGTGAAATGTTTTTGTATCACATAGATAAATTAAGAAATGGGGTTAAACGCAGATGTTATTCAAATCTTTATACTTCCGACATATGCTTCAAAGAAAACATTGATATTATTCCGGAGGGAAAAAATGATGTAAAACAATGTAATCATCTCGTCAAGGAAAAAAGAGAAACAAAACACATCAATATACCATTTTAACTGGATGTGATTTACACATGCAAAAAAGTTTTCAACTTCTTGCCTAATGTGAACCCAGAGCAATTTCTTATCTCCTACACTATTTCAATATTTCATATCAAAAGTGAAAAAAATAACATTTCTATTGTAATGTGAGATAGTTTCAGGGTTAATACATTCACTATTAATACTGAAATTCCATTGCTTAATTATATATATATATATATATATATATATATATATATATATATATATATATATATATATATATAGTTTTAGAAAAAAGAACCAAAGTTTATGAACTAATCCATAAAAATCCAGTCACATATAGAAAAATTAATAAGTAAAAACACGATAAATAAGTATAATATAATACAAAGTAAATATAAGATAAAGATAATAAAACGACTACACGTGTTTCATAACCAAATTTTCAAATAGAAAATAAAAAATATTCAAATCGATTAAAATGATCGAAAATCAATTCTATTCAAAAATATAGCTAATCTTCAGGTCAAAATACAACAATAATAATAATAAAAGAACGTATATATCAACCAACAATAAATAACAAATGAATGTATATAAAAATATTTATTATATTAAGATAGAAAAATATTATTAAAGGTATCAAAAATTATAAATTATAAACGTGCCATAATTACCTTTACGCTTATTATAATATAAACTAACAGAAATATTATATGCAAAACTAATCTTAACGAATCTTTTGTTTAAAATACAATTTAAGCGAAGTTTTAGGTTAAGTTAATAAAGATAGAAGTAATACTTATCCCACCAATGCTATAGTTTAAACTAGAAATTATTGGAAACATATTCATTGGTACATACGCATTAGTTGTGTTTGGAATGGAGGACTGGTGCATTAGTTTGTATCGTTATAATTTGTGAGAATTCTAACAATAATATCCAAATTTCTTTAAACCTGTGATGAGTTACTCCGTTATTTTTTTGTTTATGGAGTAGTTGGAATCTTGCTGGTAGTGGGGAGGGGTTATTTTTGCTGTTTCGTCCCCTCATCTAATTGGTCATCTATTGTTTTAATATGTCTTGGCTTAGCTACAGTTGGATAACCATTAGCCGGTCAAATGAGTTAGGCATGTTACATATACACATACATATACATTCATATATATACATACACACACACACACACACACACACACACACACACACACACACACACACACACACACACACACACACACACACACAACATACTCACATGCCTATATATACCTATATAAATGGAGTGCATATTAATAACACAAAGACTAAACAAATTATCGGAAAGTTTATATGCAGATATAAATATTCATATGTATATATACACACATACACGACCAAACTAAAATAAGGGGCAAAACAACAAAACAATAACACAGCAATACAAACTGATTGTATATATTTTCTTGGTATGTTGTCATTAAATGCTAAGATTACGCCTAGAATACAGTCTCCGATTACTCATACCTATATATTTTCAAATTGTAGTTATTTTTGGTAAAAATACGATCAAAAGCTATTGTACCCGACAAATTGCCTGAGATTATGTTTAAAATTTATTATGTCCAACAGCAGGATTCCCTATATAGTTGAGTCACTTAACTAATAAACTCCTAAGGTAGTTATTCACAAACTTAGCGATTCGTCTATTTCTATAACTAATTACTTCTACTGTTAAATTTTGTATTTGGGACATTTGTTATTTTCCAAACATGAGTGAATGGAGGTAACCCTAGATTTGAGTATCCTCAATAACTTCTTAATCTATAGGTTTCCGATGTAAAATTATATATATATATATGTATAGGTCTGGACATTTTTGTTGGAATTATAATGATACGAACTAATGCACCAGTCCTCCAATACAAACGCAACTAATGCACATGTACCAATGAACATGTCCTTACGGAAATGTTTATGTATACATATGTGTATTCATGTACGTGTGGGTGTGTATATATATGTCCTCCTCATGTATAATAACAATAATAATCGATTCATTTATGTGCATGTATGGACATTTGTGTATGTACATTTAAATGTACATATATGTATTTATGTATATCTATGTATATGTTAAAGTATGCATATATATATATATGCATTTGTTTTTACAGTTTTTATATTTTTATGTTTGGATATTTTTAACTTAACCTTATGAACTTTATAAAATCTCTGAAGAGGCCTAGAGAATCATCCATGTACCTCTATTTCATCTATTAATTACTTCAGTCTACTGGAGTGATATAGATAGAATGAAGCATGTCACCCCTAGACTGAAACAGCTGTAAGTCATTATCCCATTTTCTGTCACTATATGTCATTTTTTAATTACTGATATGACATAATATGTCACATGTTTTTGTATATTGTTATTATTGTCCTTTTAGTAAACAAATAAACAAGTAAATTGACACAATACAATGTCTGCAAGTTGATGAATACCACCATATATTAATAATTTAGAGAAGAACCACCAAGATGCAAGTCAAACAATGAAGGAGATCAGACACCATCAAGAAAAGCCTACTATACAGAATACCAGTTTAAAAATCTGAAAAATCCAAAAGAAAATTTATAATCCATAAAATCTATAAAATATTAGATTAAAAATTTAATTCAGTTTAGTAAATTTATAAAAACGAAAGTGAATAGTAGACTATGCGTGTTTCGTTGCCAAATAAAAATGGAAAAGATCTGGGCAATTTACAATAAATCGATCAAGATAAGTTCCACTCAGAATGAGGACACTCTTCAGGTCTTCTAACTTCAAAAAACATATCCTAATATTTAAAATGCAATAAAATAAAATAGGAAAAGTAGAAATATCTGTACGTTTAGGCAATTATTAGTACAATATATAAAGTGTCAAGGTTTTATAATAAAAATTATCTGTCAAGTTAAAGGCATAAATCCTCTAATAAAGAAATACTTTCTGTAGATTAAGAATAAGAAAACATATAAAAAGATAGTGTTGTCAACTATTACATGAATTCGGACATTCAACAGTATTAATAAAAAGAACAACATCACTTATCTTATCAAGGATTCTTTGTTGACTGTAGTATTACCCATGAAGCACAGAATTTATACGATGTGTATCATGTGACAAAATGGCATTTATTAGTGACCACAAATATTAAACTTTCCATGCAGAATTAAAATATGTAAAACACGTGACAGTATGGCGTTAAAAGGGGAAGAGGGAAGAAAAACTTATTACATGAAAAATGACGAAGTATGTATATAGACGGGGAACCAAACAATAGTAAGCTATTAAGTGGAAGATAAATAATTAAAGTTTAAGTGATAGGAGCTAATAATGTAAATGTATCCAAGGTACGTAAGATATACTATATTATGAGGAAACTAAACTTTATTCTCTATGAAGTCATTACAATATCAAGTATTATAAAATAAGGTTTACATAAACCTATTATTCGAACTAAGTATTAATCACAAAACCATCACAACTAACTAAGCTTAATTCCCTTCTACGATGTCAAACTAAAGCAAATATTTTAAAATAAGGGCTCCATTGGCTGCAACAACCTGGCTTCTGTTGTTTAAGAAGTCGTGCAACCACTCTCCAATTTTCCCAGTTATGCCAAGTCTCCGTAGTTTGTGACAAATCATCCCACGATTAACTTTATCAAAGGCCTTTGCAAAGTCAAGATATATCACATCTACATTTGAGTGATTCATAGTTTCAACACCCAGTCATAGTGTTGCAAAAGTTGTGTAAGGTACTTTCTGCCTGAGTGAAAGCCATGCTGGGTGTCAGCAAGCAAAACTATCTTCAAGGAACGAGATTAGCTTCTTCCTGACAATGCACTCCATGACTTTGCTGACATGAGAAGTTCTATAAATCTTAGCATCTACTCTGCTACCTCCCTTACGGATAGGGCATATAGTGCCTTCCTTTAACATTTTGGGAAGTCTCCCTGTTGTGAGAAAGCTCTGCAAGAGAATCTGAAGTGGTCTTGCTAGAACCCCTTTGCATTTCTTCAGGAGGATTGCTGAGAATCCATCAGGGCCTGTGACTGAGTTTGAGCTCATTTCATCAATGACTAATATCATATCAGTTGTGTGTGTGTGTGTGTGTGTATATGTATGTGTGTATGTGTATATATATACATTAGACAAAATGAGATAACAAAACCAAGGCTGTGAGTAGTTTTCAGGACATTTATAAAGAAAAAGATATAGTCTTATAGCTGTTTCTGGGATATTATAGATATCACTTCATCAGAGATATCCATATATATATATATATATATATATATATATATATGTGGCTCATCTGGAAAAGTTCCTTGGACCCCGCAACATGTTTAAATTCAAGAACTCAACTTTTTGGATCATGTCCACATGTCACAAAATACCTGTTACAGTTTTGGGTCCCCCAAGATCATGGATAGAATCCACATTTCTACTATGTTCCAGCACAAGCTTTTCCATATGTTTGAACATCCATTAATTCTTTTATTTTTTATATATATTTTTTCATTTTTTCCTTTTTAATTGAGTGAGTATGTATGTGTGTGTATATGTATATGTATGTATATATATATATTATAGAACCCCTTTGAATTTTTTTAGGGGGATTGCTGAGAATCCATCAGGGCCTGTGGATGAGTTTGAGCTCATTTTATCAGTGGCTGGTATCACATCAGTTTCCTCTATTTTGATGCTATCAATGATTGCCATTTCATTGTGTTAAGCTATAGAGCCAAAAAATTCATAAGGCATAGCTACTTACAAGTGTCCCAGTAGAGTGGTGAAAACACTCTTGTATTGCACATTCAGTATTTCACTGATCCTCTGCGGGTCTGCAGTTAGTGAGCCCTTTTCTTCGCATAGTGGCCCTATTTTGTACTGTGCTGAAGCAGATTCTTTTGCATATCTATAGAAGGCTTTAGAGTTTGTCTTAATATTTTTGAGAGCCCTGGCTTCTTTTTCTGGCCTTTTCATGGGAGTGTTTCAGTTCATTTTTTGTTTGAGATAGGAGCGTTTGTTATCCTTTAATGGCCCATTTAGACAATTTGAAATTTTTGCTCATCGTCTCATTAGACTTCTCTCTCTGGGTATTATATTTTTCTGCTGGCTTGGCATTCTCTCTGGAGCAAACTTACTGCATATATCATGCATGATTGTTATAAAGTGTTGTAGCTTTATGTCAATAGAGAGACTAGCAGACCAGTATCTTCCATGACCTCTTTCTCGATACCCTTCCAATCAGCTTTGTGAAAGTTCAGGCTGGAGAGGAGTTAGGTGCTTCTAGTAGCCTACATGTTCATAGTCTTCTGTGGACCATACATTGTTAGTTCTATTAAGTGATGGTCCAAGAAAACCATCGGTGTCACCTTAACATTATGGATGATTTCCATGTTGCTTGTGAAGCAGAGATCCAGGACATTTTTAGCTCTTGTTGGGTGGAGCACTATTTGCTCCATAAAGAGCATGTTAGTGAAGTCAAGCAGAGATTTTGCATGCCTCAGACCATGCAGTGACATACCTGAGAGAAAGCAGCCCTCAGGCCATTTGACATAAGGAAGTTTGAAGTCCCCTAGAAGAAGTATGTGCAAGCTGTCATCCAGGTTGGTTAATACTTCTTTTATTTCTTGGAGGCTCTCTTCAAATGAATCCCCATGATTTGCAGCAACTGGTGGGTGATACTTCGTACATATTACAATTTTCGTCTGTTTAATGTGTACCACCAGAGTGTCACAAACTGAGTTTGAGTGTGACAACAGGACTACTGGCATGACATCTTTCCAGATGTACATTGCCACTCCACTATGAGTCCTTTCTCTCCTACCAGTTTGAATCAACACATATCCTAGTATGTGTATCTCAACATTTGATATGTCCACATGCAAATATTTTTCTGTAAGTGACATGTATATTGCTTGATCACATGTCACTAAGTCTCTTAGGTACTGTGTCTTGCATTGTTAGGACGTTATGAGGCCCGATATTCAGTAAGAATACTGGTGTGACATGTATGATGTCAGTAGTGGCTACTGATCTGACATGCACCAAGGTGTCAGAGGTGGCCACCCTAGATCCTTTGTTATTTGAGGTGGTTGTGAATACTGGTAAGTGTTTATCATACTGGATGTCTGATGAAGCCAGGTCAGCTGCCCTACAAAAAAGTAACCTCCAAAAAAGCCTGTTGTTCAGCAGCCGCTATCTGCACTGTATCCACAGTTTGTTTCCTCCTAGGAGCTGTGAGTGCACCATCCACACACTTCCATGGGGGTGGAATTGTATCTTGTGATCTAACTCTGCATCGCTGGAGGCTGTTCTTCCTGGTCTTCAGGTGAGTGGAACGAGCACTGCTCACATGGGATTTGGGATGAGCAAATCTGCAGCCTCTTCCAATGTCGCCATGCCAGCAGGTACCCTTTACATAGAACTTGCAGACTGGCTTGGTTTCCTTTTTACCAGAGCCATTGTCTTTGCAGGTTCTATTTCATTTTCTTTGTGAGCCCACCTTGGGCCCACATCCATTCTCAGCTTGCTGGCCTGCTGGTGTCTTTGTCTTTATTTGGTTCTGCTTTATTTGCTGCTTTTGTTCTCCTCTACACGTCTTCACCTTTGGCTTCGTTGGTCTCTCCTATTGCACTTTTGCATTCTTCATGGACTCACAGCTGTCCAGGATGTTGGTGTCTTCTTTGTTTTGTTACTCTCTTTCAGCTTTACCGTGACCCTTCTCGGATTCTATAGAGTCACTAGTTTCTTTTTCTTTTTCACCCTTTTGTACCTTCACCTCTTCTTTAAATATTTTCACTAATAATTCCATGTGTGGGTTGTATTCAGGTATATGAGTGAAAGAGCTCATTCTTTTTCCTCTCACTTTGAGCCATGGTTCAATAGAAACCAAAGCTCTTCAGGGTCTCTGAAATAACAGTGTTTTGCAACATTCCTACCGCCAGCTTCCATGCAAGGAGCATTGTTTTAATTTCCTTGACCTGCCAGTTTCTCTGAATTTTCAAACCTAAGCTTTCTTTTGTGCAGTTTGCTTTACTGAGGTCCATGTTGCTGAGATAGGGAGAGAAAAGATACGCCAAGAAGAAGTGAGGACAGATATATATATAGAGAGAGACATGGTGAAGAAAGCAGAGTGATAGACAGAGGAATAGAGAGAGAGAAATGTAGAAAAAGTGAGGGAGCAGAGAGAAAAGAGATATAAAGGTAGTGAAGAGAGCAGAGATAGATATAAAGATAGTGAAAAAAGGAAGACGGAAAGGAGAGTTGTAAAGGTAGTGAGGGAAAGCAGAGAGAATATATATGCACTGCAGGAGTAAAAGAGAGAGAGAGGGAGGGAGAAAGAGAGATACAGTGAGTGAGAGGAGAAAGACAAGACAAACTAGAAACAGAGATAAATCGGTATGTATGAGAGGGAGGATATATATAATATATACATATACATATTATATATACATATATCTATATTATACATACATATATATATATTATATATACATATATATATTATATATACATACATATATATATGTTATATGTACACATGTATATATATATTATATTGTTATTCCTTTCCCATTTCTAACAAAGCTGTCCGATGAACGGGAGCATGAAACTCAGAGTAACAGTCTTTTGTTATATTTCTGCTGCTTTTAAATAAAGTGTATATATTATATATGCATATGTATATATATATATATATATATATATATATATATATATATATATATATATATATATGTATATATATATACATATATACATACATATATATATACACACACACACATATATATATATATAAATATATACACACATATATTCATACATATATATATACATATACATATACATACATATATACACACACAAGTTTCAGGTGTGGAAGCAAGGTCTAGAATTGAAGGGCCTTAGAGTCAACCTAGCTAAAACCAAAATCCTAATAAGTAGGAAGGTAGATAAAACACAAACCCCTTCAGGTAGATGGCCCTGCTCAGTATGTAGAAAAGGAGTAGGTAGTAACTCTATAAGATGTACCCGGTGCAAGCTATGGACACATAAGAGGTGCAGCAACATCAAAGGCAGGTTAACTAGCAAGTTAGTTTTTGTTTGTGGCAGATGTTCAGGTGCAATAAAGACTGCAAACAAACAGGAAACAACTTCTATCTCATTCCAGGGTGAAAAACTAGAGGTAGTCGATAGCTTCCGCTATCTGGGCGACCAAGTTAGTAGTGGGGGTGGGTGCGCTGAAAGTGTAGCTGCTAGAATAAGAATAGCCTGGGCAAAGTTTAGAGAGCTCTTACCCCTGCTGGCGACAAAGGGACTCTCACTCAGAGTAAAAGGCAGACTGTATGACGCATGCGTACGAACAACCATGCTACATGGCAGTGAAACATGGGCTGTAACTGCTGAGGACATACGTAAGCTCGCAAGGAATGAAGCCAGTATGCTCCGTTGGATGTGTAATGTCAATGTGAATACCCGTCAGAGTGTAAGTATCTTGAGAGAAAAGCTGAACATTAGAAGCATCAGTTGTGGCGTGCAAGAGAGACGATTGCGCTGGTATGGACATGTGGTGAGAATGGAGGAGGATAGCTGCGTGAAAAAGTGCCACACCCTAACAGTTGAGGGAACCCGTGGAAGAGGTAGGCCCAGGAAGACCTGGGCTGAGGTGGTGAGGCAAGACCTTCGTACATTGGGCCTCACCGAGGCGATGACTACGGACCGAGACCTTTGGAAATGGGCTGTGCGTGAGAAGACCCGGCAAGCCAAGTAAGATCGTTGCCAGTGCCCCTGGACTGGTTCTTGTGCGGGTGGCACATGAGATGCACCATTTTGAGCGTGGCCGTTGCCAGTACCGCCTGACTGGCTCCTGTAGGATTTTCGAGCGAGATCGTTGCCAGTGCCCCTGGACTGGCTTGTGCGGGTGGCACATAAAAGACACCATTTCGAGCGTGGCCGTTTTCGTGCGGGTGACACGTAAAAGCACCCACTACACTCTCTGAGTGGTTGGCGTTAGGAAGGGCATCCAGCTGTAGAAACACTGCCAAATCAGACTGGAGCCTGGTGTTGCCATCCGGTTTCACCAGTCCTCAGTCAAATCGTCCAACCCATGCTAGCATGGAAAGCGGACGTTAAACGATGATGATGATGATATATATATATGTATGTATATATATTTACACACACATATATATATTTATATACATATATATGTGTATATATATATATAGACTGGCACCCATACCGGTGGCATGTAAAAAGTACCATTAGAGTGTGTTTGATGCCAGTGTCACCTGACTGGCCCCCGTGCTGGTGGTACATAAAAAGTACCCGCTGCACTCTCAGAGTGGTTGGTGTTAGAAACTTTGCGAGATCAGATTGGAGCCTGGTGCAGCCTCCTGCCTTGCCTTTCCTCAGTCAAACTGTCTAACCCATGCCAGCATGGAAAGTGGACGTTAAACAATGATGATGATGATGATATACATATATAACAACGATATATATATATCTATATATATATATAATAATATAAATAATATATAAATATATGCATATATCCATACATATATGTACATACCTACATCTATATGTATACATAAATGCATATGCATTTATGTACAGGACATTTATGGGTACAGGACATCACAAAAAAATGTTAAACACAATGAGAAATGAAAACATAAAGACGAAAACAGAAAACGAACTTTTTTTCGAACAACGAAACGAGACATGCAACATAAAGAATATTCTCCTTCATCAGTTGTCCATTTACTCTGTGTTTCGAAGGCAAGGACAATATGCGACTTCATTGGAACAGTCCTTTCCACAAAGCAAATTAAATAAAATATGGAATTTTTTGCAGAGGGTGAAAGTGTTAACAAGGACAGGACAGTGAGAACAAGACGGTAAAAACAAGACAAGACAGTAAAAACAGGACAGTGAAAACAAACAATGAAAACAAACGGTAGGGCTGTTAGGCCAAGACGATAGAAAAATTATTAGTTTGAACACTAGTTGGACGTGAATGAGAGACAGAAAATTCACATCTTCTGTATAGGAAGGCAGCGAATAGAAAGAAAGAATCCCTTTCGTCACGTGTCAGCGACGAGAGGGTCAAGGAGGAAGAGTCAGAGAGAGAGAGAGAGAGAGAGAGAGAGAGAGAGGGAGGGAACGGTGAAAGGAAGAGAAGAATAAGGAAAGGGTGGGAGAAAAAAACAGAAAGGATGAAGAACAAGAGAGGGAGAGAGATAGACAGGGAAGTGATAGTAATAATAGTAGAGTGCGCATAGTAAATTATTAAGATAAAACATACTTAGAAAAGGATGCGTGGCATTCGATTATATAATAATATAAATTATATATAAAAATATGCATATATCCATATATATATGTACATACCTACATCTATATGTATACATACATGCCTTTATGGATACAGGACATCACAAAAAAACGTTAAACACAATGAGAAACGAAAACAGAAAACGAATGTGTGTATATATATATATATATATATATATATATATATATATATATATATATATATGTATATATATATATATATCGTCGTCATACATGTATATCATCTTCATCATTGTTTAACGTCCACTTTCCATGCTGGCATGGGTTTAACAGTTTGACTGAGGCAAGGCAAGTCAGGAGGCTGCACCAGGCTCCAATCTGATCTCGCAAAGTTTCTAACACCAACCACTCTGAGAGTGCAGTGGGTATTTTTTACGTACCACCAGCACGAGGGCCAGACAGGTGACACTGGCATTAAATACACTCTAATGGTAAGCACTGACATTGTACACATACACACACATACACATATATATATGTACATATATACATGTACATATATATATGTATATATGTATATTATATATATATTCAACATGGGCTATGACAGCTGAGAACATGCGTAGGCTCAGTGAAACATCAGCTATGACAACCGAGGATATGCATAGGCTTGAAAGAAATGAAGCCAGTATGCTTCGCTGGATGTGCATTGTCACTGTGCATGTTTGACAGAGTGTAAGTATCTTGAGAGAAAAGTTAGTCATAAGAGGCATCAGGTGTGGTGTGCAAGAGATATAGTCATGTGATGTGAATGGACAAGAACAGCTGTGTAAAGAATTGCTGATCTCTAACTCTGGAGGGAACCTGTGATAGAGGTAGATCCAGGAAGACATGGGACGCGGTGATGAAGCACAACCTTCAAATGTTGGGCCTCACATAGGCAATGACAAGCAGCCGAGACCTTTAGAGATATGCTGTGCTTCAGAAGACCCAGCAAGTCAAGTGAGATTATAGTCATGGCTGATGCCAGTGTAGCATAACTGGCCCATTTAGAAGTACCCTTCAATTGTCAGGCAATGTGCTGTGCTTGAGAAGACCTGTTGAGTCAAGTGAAATCGTAGTCGTGGCCAATGCCAGCACTGGTGGCACATAAAAAGCCCCATTTGAGCATGGTTGATGCCAGCACCGGGAGCACATAAAAAGCATCATTTGAGCATGGCTGATGCCAGCACTGGGGGCACATAAAAAACACCATTTGAGCATGGCTGATGCCAGCACTGGGGGCACATAAAAAGCACCATTTGAGCATGGCTGATGCCAGCACTGGGGGCACATAAAAAGCACCATTTGAGCATGGCTGATGCCAGCACCGGGAGCACATAAAAAGCACCATTTGAGCATGGCTGATGCCAGCACCGATGGCACATAAAAAGCACCATTTGAGTGTGGCTGATGCCAGCACCGGGAGCACATAAAAAGCATCATTTGAGCATGGCTGATGCCAGCACCGATGGCACGTAAAAAGCACCATTTGAGTGTGGCTGATGCCAGCACAGGGGGGCACATAAAAAGCACTCACTACACTCTCGGAGTGGTTGGCATTAGGAAGGGCATGCAGCTATAGAAACCTTGTCAGATCAGATTGGGGCCTGGTACAACCTCCTGGCTTGCCAGTCCTCAGTCAAACCATCAAACCCATGCCAGCATGGAAAGCGGACATTAAATGATAATGATGACAATAATGAAATATACACACACACACATACATACATATATATATATATATATATATACACAGGTGAATATATTGTCTAAATCACTGGTTCCCAAAGTGGGTGCTGAAAAGTTAAGAAAGCGTTAGGTAGGCGGTGGATGGCTGAAGGATGGCCAGAAGGTGGGGGTAATGGAGTAAAACTTGAGAAAAGGGTATGAAAGTCACATATGCCTTAATTTCCTTGATGAGATCTTCATAATGGGAATGACAAAATGACATAAATATCCAGAATAATTTGAAACAATGATTCAGATAAGACATACTTACCAAATGTTCATTAAGTACAATGGCCAGCAATACCTCTGTAGTCACATGACGTATAATGGGATTATTTTCCCTTTGGCGTAGTCAAACACTGTAGTGAGTGATTTGGCTGCTGCATCACTGTAGGCACAGTAATAAGGGTTAATACCTCGTTTTCAATTGTCTGCTGTTTGGCACCAAAAACGTAACTTTGACTAGTTGGCACTAAGAGTGAGATCTGTTCACAAGTCCTCGCTGTGTTGTTGGTGTTGATTTCTCAATGTGTGATGGTACACACATCTCTCACACATGCAATCACTAACATGGCAACTCCACTTATGTACAGCCGTAACATCGCACATTCAGCCAGATAACACTTTTATGGAACACCCATAAAAATGTCAGTAAGTGTTTACGTCTATTTTGAAGTCATGAATATTACATGCACACATACACATCATATATGGACACACAAAACTCCATTCCACTTCACTGTTTTAAGAGTCAATTTAATCTGCTACATTGAACAACATTTGTAATAAAATGTTAAGAATTGTTGAAATTATGACTCAGTCTCCTGTTATATATACCTTCTGATTAATTTGCTCACTCACTAAACTGCTGACCACTCATTCAACTATTCCCAAACTTCTTTCAACAGGAAGTGTGGGAAGTATTGACCAGGGTCATCCATTTTTGGCTCAAACTGTTAACATAATCAGACATGTGTGAGCGAGCTAGCGGGGGCTGGTTGCAGCAGCTGTTAAGTTAGATAGGACATGAGTTTTGGACTAAGTATAGCTGGACAGTCATCACCACAAGAAGGTAGGTGAACTGTATCTTATTTTCTCTCATACAACAGTTCTTTTTCCAGTCTTGCCCGTTTCACTCAATTAGTAAAATTTCTTTCTTATTCTCCTTCAATTCTTTATATTTTCTTTAAAAACTTCTCTATATTTTGTAGGCCTCGACAATGGCAGACGTAGGAGTGAAGTAGAAACTTGCCATTTGCTAGATATGTGAGAAGACATAAATTCTCAGAGAATTTATACAGTAGCAGCACGATAAGGTGATGTTATGTTGCCAACTTAATGTGGCAGTCCCATGAAAGGGAAGAATGCTACAGCTATTTAGCCCTATGAAACACCGTTTCCAGTTGGCCATGAACACATTTTCTGTGTCCTTGTGTTTTCAAAGGGGGAGATAAGCACTTCCACCCAACAAAGCCAGCATCCAGAGACTAGTTTCAGAGTCATTGCTCATCATCAGTCTGGAGTAACATGGCTTGCTAGCTGTCCATACTCATTCACCTTTGAAAACAAATATATTTCAAGTGAAATACATTCACTGATTTCAAAAATAGAAATATTGCATTTCTAAATCTCTCAGAGAGATTTATACTGTAGCAGCACGATAAGGTAATGTTATGTTGCCAACTTAATGTGGCAGTCCCATGAAAGGGAAGAATTCTATGAGCATCGATAGCTAGCAAGCCATGCTACTCCAGACTGATGAGTAATGAGTCTGAAACTAGTTTCTGGATGCTGGCTTTGCTGGGTGGAGGTTTTTATCTCCCCCTTTGAAAACCTAAAGACACAGAAAATGTGTCATGGCCAACTGGAAATGGTGTTTCCTAGGGCTAAATAGCAGTAGCATTCTTTCCTTTCATTAAGTTGGCAAGATAACATCACCTTATCGTGCTGCTATTGTATAAATCTCTCTAAGAGATTTAGAAATGCAATATTTTTATGTTTGAAATCAGTGAATGTATTTCACTTGAAATATATTTGTTTTCAAAGGCGAATGAACATTGACAGCTAGCAAGCCATGGATTTTTTCTTCTGTGACATGTCATTATTTTCATTTTGCTACCCTGCATTACGTGAGTTCGTTTCTGTCTGTTTCTTGTACATTTGTGTTATCTGTTATCTACCTTACCTGCATTTGAACTTTTGGCAAACAGTAATTTTCGCCCTACGGGGCAGAAAATTTCTGATAATTTTTATTCAAAATATTTTTGTGTACTGTTTAGTTTTTAACCTTTATGGATTATTTTTCTGAAAATTTTTGTCATGGAATTTGACCTTTCATCAAAAAAAGATTTTCCCAAAATGGGAAAAGGAAATGCAACTGTGAACTAGCAGGATACCAAGGAGAAACAGAGTTTTTCAGTCACGGTGGGCACCAACGTTACAGAACTTGAAGTAAAAATGGACCAGTTATTCAAGTTTAGAAATCTAATTAAAAAAAGTGGAGTGGAGACCAAGTTGTTGCCGCCCCCTGAGACAGTACAAGCCATTAATGGAAAACAGTTGTGTGCAAAGTCTACAACATCAAAGAAAAGCGTATAATGGATGTAAAAAATGAAGCAGTAGAAAAATGTATGGCACCTGTCTGGAATAAAGTATGCTACGTTAGCCGAGGAGCAAGAAGCACCACAATTGAGTCGGCTAGCATAGCCAAGGAGGTGTCTACACAAACGTTGAAGAATGAAGAGATAATGCTGCTGCCCACTTACTTGGGTTGTAGAAACGCAAAAGTGACAGTAGAAGAGATCCTGATAGGGTATGAGGTAATGTGGGTAGTGGCTGCAGTAGTGTACGGCATGGAGGAAGAAATTTCAATCCTACAAATGAGTAAAAAAGAAGCGGTAAACTGCTGAGGACAATCCTTACAAATGGTCGTTCAAGCAGCCAATGCAACCCTTGAAAATTTGCCCAATAGGGTGATTTTAGGGGAGGGGCATACAATTCGTGTGTCGGTAGATGCTTTAAGTGTGGAGAGAAGGGCCACGTTTGCTCTACTTGTACCAAAAAAAAAGAAAACGAAGATGAACAAGTCTATTTTGATGGGAGCTGTCAAAATAGACTTGTTTGGACCAGACGGAGAAGAATTAGAGCAAGGTGGCAGACAATGTGGAGGCACTAGTCCAGACTTGGTACGGAAGGGCTCTGTCCTTGAAAGGAAGGGCGATGGTAGTACAAGTGTTTATTGCATCTGACATCACCTACCGCCTGACCGTTGTCCCTTACCCCGATTCGTGGCTAAACAAGTTGGAATGACTCTTTTTCCGCTTTTTGTGTAAGGGAGGAAAGCCATTTGTGAGGCGCTCTGTTTGCTGCCAGGAACTGTTAAAGGGTGGGTTAGGAATGCCTTGGCTAATGATGCGCAGACATGCGTTGAGGCTGAGACATCTCTGGTGCCACCTGCAAGGTGATAAGGTGTGGAGTCCACTGGCAGAGGGATTCTTCCCACGACCAGCCTCTATGGAGAGATTTAAACCCAGTTTCATAAAAAGATGTAATCTGACTGTGTGGCAAAAGGAGTGCTGACAGGCATTCACGCTTATCTACAAGACGGGCAAGGCTGGCAGTGGGAATACCACATTGATGTTCTATAGAGTGCTGATAGAGTATAAAAATGATGACGTCCTATGAGGGGCTCTGGGGTTCGACGAGAACCAATGCGCCAACCTGTTCAAAATTACTTTCAGGTCAGGATATTTGGATAATTACCAAAACTCCCTGACCTGACAGTGTTACAGGAATGCTTTACCAGTGCCACCGACATGTCCAAGATGTAGGCTGGATGACAAAACCATCCAGCACGCTTTTGTACAATGTCGGGAGCTGTAAAGCTGGATGATATACGTAGAACACGTGTTGTCGCATCTAGGGAGAGCACAGCTATTGGCTGAGTCTATAATAAAGATGGTACCGCCAACTGAACTCTCGAAGTAAGGTGAGGCATGTTTTCTCTGTACAGTTGCAGTGTTGAAAGAGTATGGAGGATGAGAATGCAAGGATTCGTGAACGGGATCCTTCATCTCTGGCCCTGGTTTGCTTCTTTACTTCAAATACCATCTGATGAGCAAGATAGGGCTGGAGAGGAGAATCCTGTCGCGAAGTACTTTCGAGAAACGATAGAAGGATGTGATGAGAAAGGTGGGTGCTAGTAACCCAACTTAATCAACACTGGAAAAAGAAAGGATAGCTGCTGGGCTCTTCAGGCTGCCGGGTGTACCCCCTCTTGGAAATAAAAAAGGTCAACATATATTGTATATATATATATATATATATATATATATATATATATATATATATATATATATATTATCATCCAATTTTTAAATGTAAGGTTCATTCAAACTCATAACATTTTTTTTGTTGGTATTGTCCTGTTAATTTCCCTTCTGTATTCGATACATATTATCGTAATAAAGAATTCAGCTAGCAAGCCACGCCTTTTTCTTCTGTGACATGTCATTATCTTCATTTTGCTACCCTGCATTATGTGAGGTCGTTTCTGTCTGTTTCTTGTGCATTTGTGTTATTTGTGAAATACCTTAACTGAATTTGAACTGTTGTCTTTTGACAAACAGTAATTTTCGCCCTATGGGGCAGAAAATTTCTGTTAATTTTTATTGAAAATTTTTTTTGAAAGATTGTGAACTGTTTATTTTTTACCCTTTACAGGTAATTTATTCTGAAAATTTTTTCTTATCATTCGTGACAAGTTTTGATATGGTATTTGACTTTTCATCAAAAAAGGACTTTCCCGAAATGGGAAAAGGAAATACAACTGTGAACCAGCGGGATACCAAGGAGAAACAGAGTTTTTCAGTCACAGTGGGCGACAACTTTATGGAACTTGAAGTAACAATGGACAAGCTTTTCAAGTTTAGAAACCTAATTAAAAAAAGGTGGAGTGGATACCAAGTTGTTGCTGTGCCCTGAGACAGTACAAGCTATTAATGTGAAAACAGTTGTGTACAAAGTCTACAACATCAAAGAAAAGCGTTATAATGGAGGCAAAAAATGAAGCAGTAGAAAAATGTATGGCACCTATCTGGAATAAAGTACGCTACGTTAGCCAAAGAGCAAGAAGTGCCACAATTGAGGCACATTTCGAGTCAGCTAGTGTAGCCAAGGAGGTGTCTACACAAACGTTGAAGAATGAAGAAATAATGCTGCTGCCCACTTACTTGGGTCGCCGGACCCAAGTAAGGTATGAGGACCCTGGTAGGGTATGAGGTAATGTGGGTAGTCGCTGCAGTAGTGTACGATGTAGAAGAAATTTCAATCCTACAAATGAGGAAAAAAGAAGCGGTAAACTGATGAGGTTTGCCTGATAGGGTGTTTGTAGGGGCGGGGTTATCCATGTGGGTAGCTGTGGAAGGACGTGGGCCCAGATGCTTCAAATGTGGAGAGAAGGGCCACGTCCATTCCAAATGTACCACAAAAAAAATGATGGCAAGGCCCCTCCCCAAAAAGCTACGAACAGGAAGAAGGAAAAGAACACAACAAAGGAAGCAAATGAAAAAGATGTAAACACAAAAAAGAAAGGTGAAGTAGAAACTAAAGCAGACACAAGTAAAGACAATGAAGAAATGGACTTCCCCACAGTCACTCACAAGAGAAAAAAAGATACACGTTCCTGACTCCCCACCTAAACAAAAAAATTAACAAAAACAACAGCAAACACACAAAACCAAATTCCCCAATCCAACCCCATTTGCCAAACCCCTCCCCAAAATACAAGAAAAAATTGGGATGTTCAAGGAAAATAACGAACCATACACAAAAGTAATCAAACACCATCACAAGGCGAGAACTTATAAACAAACTAAAGACACACCTAAAGATGTAAGATTTACTAAAATGGACGGAACCCTTTTTTTTCGGAGCTGAAATCTCGCTATCCTGAGGATATAAGAGATGTCAGCTCTGATGTGGTGGAGGGGAGGCTTATTGTAAGTCCAGCTGCCACACCAAGAAAAATCCCAGCGGCTACACCAACTAAAGAGAAATATGGGAAGGTAGGTGGATTTGTGCAGCCTCTCCCCTAACTTAAACTGTAAGTACCCCTTTAAAACTGTTATACCATGTCGATTAAGTTGAGGTGCATGAATGTGCCTGGTCTGGGGTTGTAATGGAAACAAACTTGTTTCTTGGACGACCTCAGGTCACATGATATACATGTGTGCATCGTAACTGAGTCCAAGATAAGTGGACCACAAGCGTTCTTGCCTCTCTTGATTGGCTATGAGAAATTTATTGCTCTTAGCCAACAAGGAGGAGGGGGCGTGCTGGTCTTATTCAGGAAGAACTTAGATGTACAAGTAAGTACTGTCTTTCTGGATCCAGAAGGTAGGATGGTCGTCTTGGATGTGACCCACGAGAGTAAACAATCCTTCAGATTGGTAGCTGTCTACACTCCTAATGAGTGTGGGCAGTCTGTTTTTTTTCGAAACCTGGAGCGGTTTCTAGAGATGTCAAAAATGGTAGTTCGGTTAGGAGACTTTAATGCTATCTTCGATGCACAGGTGGATGATGTTGGTTCAACTGATAGGAAAGGAAATCTTAGCCTCAAAGGTCTACTAGAGAGCTATAATATAGTAGACCATTACAGACTGGATGAGCTGAGCATTCCACAGTGGACGTGAAGTAATAACGATGGCTCACGCAGATCTTACATAGATAGGGTATTCATTAGAAATAGAGATAGGGATACTTTTAGCTGTCTATGATTTTTTATTGTTCCTTATATGGACCAAAAATTTGTGACATATGAGGTACATATAGATAAATGTCAAAGACAGGGACCTGGGTACTGGGAGATGAACAAGTCTATTTTGACTTGTAAAGCCTTCTGTGCCCAGATTATGAAGTTAGTGCAGAGGGCACTATATGGTGCCATCATTAATAAGAGATGGTAGCAAGCCCTCAACAGAGCCATTCGTTTAGAGTCTATTAGATTTAGCAATCACCTAAGTTTAGATAGATCTTGAATAGAAGGGGAATTAGTTAAGAATTTAGATGAGGCTATGGACTCTGGCCCTGCTTCTAGAGTGCAGGCAACAAGAACAGCCTTGTACTGTTACCTCAAAGCGAAACATGAAGGTAGAAGAATTAGAGCTAAGTTACATGCAGTGGGTCGAGAAGGTGTTAACATTGCTGGATGGGCAAGTTGTGTGGAGAGTCAGAAGGGCAAAAAAGCCTCTATAAAGTCTTTAACTGACAAACAGGGGT
The DNA here is from genome assembly GCF_046866305.1 of Octopus bimaculoides. Lineage (NCBI taxonomy): Eukaryota > Metazoa > Mollusca > Cephalopoda > Octopoda > Octopodidae > Octopus > Octopus bimaculoides. The sequence continues at coordinate 27,294,714 of NC_142947.1, forward strand.
GCAAGATCTATGGACAGGAAATGATGCAAAAGGCCTTTCACCAGCATTTCACCCAGTTGTTTGAGGAGAGCGGATCGCTTGAGTGTGGGGAGTCCTTAAAGAACATTCTAGCCGGTAGGCCGCGACTCTTGGCACAGGAGGTGGAATGCTGTGAAGGACTCATTACTCCTGCAGAAGTAAAAGAGGTGTTGGCTGAGTACGCCGGGGCTGGATGGTCTACCCTATGAGTTTTATTGTAGTATGCTGGACTTGTTTGGGGATCTGCTGGCCAGTGTCTACATAAACTGGCAACAGAATGGGAGGATTCCCAGCTCTGTGAGCCGGGGAGTGGTGATGCTGATCCAGTAGGATCCGAGCAAGGGGGATAATACTAGTAATTATAGGCCCTTAACTCTACTTAATGTAGAGTTAAAGATTTTGGCCAAGGTGTTAGCCAAAAGGTTGATGCGTGTCATGGAGAAACTTGTCGGGAAGGTGCAGACATGTGCCATCCCAGGCAGGTTGATCCAGGACAATCTTCACCTTATACACTACACCTGAGACAGGGTGGGTAAATTAACCGGCAAAGGTGGGGCAATGGTCCATTTAAACCAAAGTAAAGCATTTGATAGGGTAGACCACCAGTACCTGGCAGTGGTCCTCAAAGTGGCTGGTAGGTGGATTTGTGTCATGTATGGTGGCATCAAATTCACCATCCAGATAAATGGTTACCTGTCAGAGCTGTTTTCAATCAAGCACTCAGTCCATCAAGGGTGTTCCCTGTCTCCACTTCCATGCGTACTGGCTCTTGAGCCATTGCTGCGGAAGTTGGAGAAGTTTGGAGGCAACCCTAATGAAATCGGATGTGGTAAGTCTGTTTCTGCAGATGACGTCACCTTCATCATGTTCAATGAAGTGCAGCTATCTAGTGTAAAGGACGCTATCAAAGGATACGAGGTGGTGGCAGGAGCAAAAATTAACAAGGACAAGTCCATTGGCTTGTACCTCGGCACCTGGAGGAGCAAGTCGATATCGTGCAGTGTCATGGGTCACTGGACAGATGGTCCTGTTAAGTTGCTTGGAGTTTGGTTTGGACCAGACTCCCAGATGGAGAATTGGAGCAAGGTGGCAAACAAGGTAGAGGCTCTAGTACAGATTTGGACCAAAGGGCTCTGTCCTTGAGAGGAAGGGCGGTGGTGGTACAGGTGTTTATTGCATGTCATCACCTACCGTTTGACCATTGTCCCTTGCTAAGATTCGTGGCTAAACAAGTTTGGGATCTCTTTTAAAACGGGGGCCACATTTTTCATTAATGTTTTACGTAGTGTTTTTGGTACCGAAAGACTTTCAAACTTCGTATACTTATCTATTTTGTGTTATAGAACAGAAAAATATTTTTGTATTCGAATTTATTTCATGTAAAAAATTGTCTTATTTCGATAATTTCAACCAATCAATGACAAGTATTCAGTTGTTTACATTTACTCCTTTGGCTCATTAAGCGATGTAAAGCGTATTTAATCTCCATACCTTCGTTTTATTTGCTTTTTTCATTTTAAATTTGCTTTAACCCTAACCCTAACCCTAACGTTAGGGTTAGGGTTAGAGTTAGAGTTAGGGTTAGAGTTAGGGTTAGGGTTAGGGTTAGAGTTAGGGTTAGGGTTAATTGTTTCAGAATCGTTTGTTTATGTAGTCGGCACTTAATGTATATCGGCTGAATGGACGTCAGTGATTGGTTGAAATTACAGAAATACGACAACTTTAACATGGAATAATTTATGGATTTCTTTTTTTTTTTTAAGAAGACTAAGAGAAAAAGATGTTTTATATGACACATTCTACCAGTGTTCCAAGTTTCAAAGTGTTTCATTAATGAAAAATGTGGCCCCCGTTTTAAAAAAGATCCCAAGTTTGAGCACTTTCTTTTCCACTTTTTGTGGAAGGGAGGAAAGCCACTTGTGAGGCACTCCGTTTGCTGCCAGGAACCACTAAAGAGTGGGTTAGGGATGCCCTGGTTAATGATGTGCAGGCATGCGTTGAGGCTGAGACATCTCTGGCATTACATGGAGGGTGATAAGGTGTGGAATCCGCTGGCAGAGGAATTCTTTCCGTGACCAGCCTCTCTGGAGTGATTTAAACCCAGTTTCATTAAAAAATGTAATCTGACTGAATAGCAAAAGGAGTGTTGACAGGCACTCATGCTTATCCACAAGACAGGCCAGGCCGGCAGTGGGAATACCACCTCAGTGTTCTATAGAGGGCTGGTAGAGCACAAAAATGATGACACCCTAGGAGGGGCTCAGGGATTCCATGAGAACCAACTTACCAACCTGCTTGAAAAAACTTTCGGGCCAAAGTATTTGGATAATTACCAAAAATCTCTGACCTGGCAGTGCTACAGGAATGCTTCACCTGTTTGCGATAAGTTATCCAGGCACATAATGTCAGTGCCAACGACATGTCCAAGATGTGGGCTGGATGATGAAACCATCCAGCACATTTTCATACATTGTCGGGAGCTGTCAGGCTTGATGATTTACTTTGAACACATGTTGTCACATCTGGGAAGCGTACAGCTATCGGCGGAATCTATAATAAAGATTGTACTGCCAACTGGACTCTCGAAGGAAGGTGAGGTATGTTTTCAATGTACAGTTGCTGTGCTGAAAGAATGTGTGTGGAAGACTAGAATGCAAGGACTCATGACAAGATACTTCATCTCTGGCCCTGGTTTTCTACAATTCTTCAGATATCATCTGAAGAGCAAGATAGCGCTGGAGAGAAGGATCCTGTTGCGAAGTGTGTTTGAGGAAAAATGGAAGGCTGTGTTAAGAAAAGTAGGTGCAAGTAACCCTATTTAATCTGCATTGGAAAAAAAAGGAAAAGGGTACTTGCTGGGTCTTTGAGGCAACCGGGCATAATCCCCTCCCCAAAAGGAAAAAGGCTATGAATTAAAATTAATCATTTCATTAAAATCTTTAAATAAGGATCATTCAAACTTGTATTAACTTTTTTGTATGTGTTGTCCTGTGCTGTACCATCTATGTGTGACATTTATTTTCTTAAAAAAAAAAATTCAGCTAGTAAGCCATGCTACTCCAGACTGATGATGAGCAATGACTCTGAAACTAGTTTTTGGATGTTGGCTTTGCTGAGTGGAGTTGCATATCTCCCCTTTGAAAATATAAGAACACAGGAAATGTATCAAGGCCAACACGAAACGGTGTTTCCTAGGGCTAAATAGCAGTAGTATTCTTCCCTTTTTTGAAATTTTGAATGACACACTAAGAAAATGTGAAAAACCACATGATCCCAATTGAGCATTCACAGCCTGTGATGTAACACATTGCATCACATAGCTTTGTTCATTTAGGGATGAGCGAAATGCTTCCAGATGTCACATGCTAAAAATTCTACATCTTTTATTGTTTCGTTCATCATTAGTATTGATCATATGAATGGATATTGGTCAATACTTGTCTTAAGGTGGGACCCCCCCACCAAAAGAAAAAAATTATTATATTATGCATCTTTTTTTCACTTTTGTGTTTGAATCTACCTATAAAACTGAGACAAATTATATATTTCTTTTTCATCTAGTCCTAATTTTTGCTGAGATATGAAAACCAAAATAGCGTAATTTTCAGAGTTCTTTTGAGAAAATTCAAATAAGCTATGAATTTTTTGAATCAGAAAACCTGTCATTGTAGGCTAACAAAAGCCTTTTTCTTTTATATATATTTTGGGGGGGGAAAAAAATATCGTCATTAGTGTGCTGGACAGTAAAAAAAACTGAAAAAAATCACATTTTTTGGATATGAGTGACTATAACATTTTTTCAAACCAGAATTTATTTTAAAGGCTTCTGTCATGATGTAGCTACTATTATTAAGAAGGCCTCCTCAAAATTTCAAGCAAATCTATCAAATAGATTTTCTGGAAAGAGCTTTGAAATTTTAAGAAGTGCTCATTTTGAGAAAATTGTCTGTAAAGATTAGTAACACAAATGTCAGCTTCTACCTTTGTTTTGGAACAATCTATGGATGATTCCAATGATTTAGCTCAGAATTCTCTGGTTCATGTTACTTAATGAGTCCATGTTAGCTTCCCTTTACATATACTTTGTCTTGCTCCATCTCTATATGCCATAATTTCCTAATTTTCTGGTGGATTATCTCATCAGAAGAGTGGGTTTGGTCACCATGTTTACATTGTGATGGGGGAAGGTGTGGTCACATGATGTGCTGGACCAATCACAGGGTGCCATTCACTGAGTGTAGCCGAAAACGAGACTCGATGTGCATTTGGTTCTTCAATATAGGTTGATTTTCTGGCTTTTTACACTGGATAGTGTCAGTGTTTCATCATTTTATGCTAATGAGGGTATAGTAGAGGTCTGTAGTTGTCTACTGGTATGTGGAACATATCAAAAATCGTGGATTTACGATGTGTTGTCACTGCTCAAACATTGACCATTTTTGTGCGTAATACATCGAAAATTGATGATTTCCAGCCAGAATCGTCTCATAAGACATCAATTTTAGGTAGGAAGACATATTCTTATTGTTCTGCTGTGTTTGTAGATGAAAGAGAAGGCTTTGTGGGACCAAAAGACACTGTTATCTCAATATAGACAATCCTACCCAAAACTGTCATATTGATATTTCATGACCCTTCACAATGGACAAATATTTGAAAAGGAAAGATATTAGTGACGAGTCTAAGTCCAGAGGTAAATAACCTTCAACCTCCATTATCAAAAAGAGGAATATTAATCTACAATATTGTGAAAATTATGTGAAATTTGGATTTCATTGGTCTGGTGACATTGACAAACCAAGTCCATCATGCATAGTGTGTGGTGAAATAGTGTCAAAGGAATCCATGGTACCAAGTAAGTTAGAAAGACATTTTAATTCAAAACATTCATCTCTGAAAGATAAAAAGCTTGATTACTTTCAAAGACTGTTAGAGCAGAAATCAAAACAGCAAAGTTATTTTGAGAAAATAATGACCGTGTCTGAACAGGCCCAACTAGCATCAATTCAGGTGGCTGAAATAATAGCATTAACATCTAAACCCTACATGCTTGCTGAGTCAGTCATCCTCCCAGCTTGCAAAAAGATAGTAAAATCCATGTTTGGTGAAAAGGCTGAGAAGAAATTGAACAATATCCCACTTTCAAATGATACAATACATAGAAGAATCCTAGATATGTTGAAAAATATCGAAGACAATGTTCAGAAAAAGCTTAAGAATTCTAATTTTGCTTTAACCATGGATGAATCAACTGACATCAGTAATAAAAGTCAATTGCTTGCAATTGTACGTTTTATTGACGAGAATGAAATAATCAATCAATCTTTGTGCTGTAAAGAAATGTCCACAACTACAAGAGGTCAAGATATTTTTGATTTGATAACAGGCTACCTCAAAGAAATAAATTTGTCTTGGAGGTCCTGTGTTGGTATTTGTACCGATGGAGCCCCATGCATGACAGGCTGTATTAAAGGATTTGTATCCTTTGTAGAAAAAGAAAATCCAAATCTCATTCGCAGTCATTGCTTTCTACATAGAGAAGTTCTTGTTTCAAAAATATTGCAGGAAGATTTAAAGGTTGTGTTACATCAAGTTGTTGGAATGGTCAATTATATAAAAAGTAGGCCATTAAAGTCACGATTATTTGAACAACTGTGCAAAGAGATGGACTCACAGCATGTTAAGTTATTAATGCACACAGAGGTTCACTGGCTGTCGAACAGCAAAGTACTAAATCGTGTTCACAAATTGCACAAGGAACTACTATCATTTTTTCTCCAGAAAAAGCAGGAGAAATTCTGTGAAAACCTTAGTTGCGAATTTTGGATGTCTAAAATGGAATATCTAACAGAAATATTTAGTGAACTAAATATAACAAACAGTCGTATGCAAGGTAAAAACGAAAATATTCTCACTTCAATAGACAAGTTAGTT
>NC_142947.1:27308165-27350665 GCF_046866305.1 Octopus bimaculoides
ATATCATTTATGTTGCTCTTGAAGCTGGGTTTTTTTATATATAAAAATGTTTTTTGATAAGTCATAATCAATTTAATATTTTGCTTTGTTTTTTTAAAAATAAACTGAGTCAATTTAAAACCTTTATATATACTCATATTTATCTAAGAGCTAGATTTAACTCCCCTTGACCATCAATATTAAAATAGTATTTATAGCCAGTTTGTCAAGGCATAATATCTTTCTCATATAATAAAACCAGCTTCATGTATTGTCTATTTTTTAAAAATAATATATATTGTGATATTATTTAGTGTTCTTGCTTATTGCTTCATTTAATAGTAATCACTAAATTTGTAAATCATAATTTTATTTGGGGATTTTTTGAGTTGTGACCGGCTTTTTGTTTACGGTCTCTACGCTAACGTAGTAATCAATAAATCTGTCTAATTTTCTTCGGTATATTTAACTTTATCACTTAGCTATTTAACTTTATTCTTTTGTAACTTGTTAACTATAATTTGAATATATTCAAATGTAGATATTTTATTCTCTATAACCTAGCAGGCTTGAATAACCATATAAGGCTTTTTACTTATAAATACTAAATTAATATAAGGCTCTTTTAGATTATGTATACTTAAGTTGTTTATTGAGTATATTATATATAAGCATTACTTATTAGATATACTTCTATTTGACCAGGAACCTGTATTAAAAATGTATTTTTTAATATCTAACTGTTTTTTTACTTCTTCGGTTTGAATTTTGTATTTATGTTTATAATTCCAACGATCCTTTTCGAAATGTACAGCATTCCGGATTGGTTAATTCCGAACTTCATAGTCTAGCATCATAAATTTGAATCATTTTCTTGATATGTTCATGGTTTCAAAACCGTTATGATGTACGGTTGTATAACATCTCATGTCTTTTCAACTTGTTTTTTTGCATGTTTTCATCGGTCAACTATGAATGTTATCTATTTTTATTGTCTGCCTCCTACTAATAAGGCCCTGAGGAGATGCAGTATCCTATATCTTATAATATGCATGAATCAATCTGGATATTGCATCGAAATGATCATAGGTCATTATCATTATTATAATAAATTATTTTCAATGGATTAGTTTTGAGCTCTCATTTAAATCGATATAAATACAAAAACTCACTTGTGAGTATTTTGCTACGTTTGTTAACAGATACAATATTTTTGCCTAATGTTGGTATAAAAATATATATAAATACATATATATATATACATATACAAACACACACATATATATATGTACACACATATCTACATATACACATATATAACTATATATATATATATACACACACACACATATATATATCTATGTATACATATACATATATATACACACACACATCTCTCTCTCTCTCTCTCTCTATATATATATATATATATACATGTATAGATATTTATATACATACATGTATATATATATAAATGTATGTATATATATATATATATATATATGTGTGTGTGCATTACCACGATGGTAACACTGTGGGTGAACACACATACACAGAGGAATACATGAACTATCTTTCTTTTTTTTCTTCTCGGGTCTTAGGACAACAGCAGCACAATGGGGTGAGAGGTTGGGGCAGAGGGGAAGGCCACACTGCTGCTAAAAACTATGACACACACACAAGCATAGACACACACAAGAACACAAACACATGTGCACATCAGGATACACATCTTAGAAGAACAGAATGGAGTAATAAACAAGTGAAGATAAAAAAATAACAAGTAAAATGACCATCCTGAAATACAACAATAGGTACAAAAATTTCATTGATAATGTTCACTTTTGGTGACACCAGCAGCGTGAAATTGTAAGGATCTTTTGGACATTGAGTAATGAAGAATTAGCTACGAATTTTCTGTTTGTTGTGTTTTTGTCAAATTTTCCTTTTGTTATGTTTCTGTCAAATTTTTGAACTATATATATATATATATATATATATATATATATACTCACATTATTTACATTATTTGCATTTGACGGATGTTTGTCCTCATTTTGTTTGTTGTTAACACAGCGTTTCGGCTGATGTACCCTCCAGCCTTCATCAGGTGTCTTGGGGAAATTTTTGAACCTGAAGGTCACTGCCTGGAATTGAACTCGGAATCTTGAGGTTAGTATTCTGCACCCTTAACCACTATGACATATGCTCATGGGCCACGGGCATATGGCGTAGTGGTTAAGAGCGCGACCTACTAACCCCAAGATTCCGAGCTCAATTCCAGGCAGTGACCTCGATAATGATAATAATAATGATAATAATAATAATAATAATAATAATAATAATAATGATAATAATAATAATAATGTTGTGCGGGTGGCACATAAAATACACCATTTTGAGTGTGGCCGTTGCCAGTACCGCCTGACTGGCTTTCGTGCGGGTGACACGTAAAAGCACCCACTACACTCTCTGAGTGGTTGGCGTTAGGAAGGGCATCCAGCTATAGAAACTCTGCCAAATCAGATTGGAGCCTGGTGTTGCCATCCGGTTTCACCAGTCCTCAGTCAAATCGTCCAACCCATGCTAGCATGGAAAGCGGACATTAAACGATGATGATGATGATGATGATGACATATATATATATATACATATATATATATACACACATATCTACATATACACACATATATACATATACACATATATATATATCTATGTATACATATATATATATATATATATATACATACATATATAGATATCTATATATACATATATATATGATATCACAATGTAACCACATGTGGACCATTGGTGATTTTTTTTTCCCTGTCTTCCTTTTCTCTTGGACTTTACTCCATCTCCTGCTTCTGACGAAGTTATTTGTTCGAAACATAAAACTACCTTTCTTTCCTTCCCTGAGCGTCTGCTACTACTTTGCACGTATCATGTCCTTGCATTGTTTTTTTCTTGTTTTGTTTGGATACTTTTTAAGAAAACTTTCATCAAATAATTGCTTATATCCTGTAGATTGAGTCTATGTAAAGATTTGATTGGAAAAAGTTTTCTGCACGGTTGCAGAGAAGAGTTTTGGAAAATTCACAAGGCCCAACATATTCCCCCTCATAACTTTCTGGAAAATGGGTATTTATTAATGAAATTTTATACAAATACCTTTCAAACGGTGTAGATTATGATTACAAAGAAATTTGTAGGCAAAATTCTTGGAAGAGGGCATGGTGGGCAGGGAGTATCTGTTAAACAGAGTTTCGGATCAGACGGCCCACATAAGTTGGAATTTTCCATTTTGATAGGGATTTTTTTCAATGTTTTACACCAAAGTCTTCAGAATGATGAGAGGTATCTTTTCATTAAAAGAAAAAAGAAAATTTTGAAAAATTTCTTGTTTTTCACCTCTGCCATCTCTTCACCATCCCAGTCCAAAACGATTTTGACCATTTTTTCTCACTACTCACCTAAGACGCATGTGAGAAACATTTTTGGTTTTAAAAAAATTATTCATAATTTCAGAAGAATATGTGTGATTTAAGGGAGATCTGGCTGTTGTTTCTAACATATCCCAAAACCTCCCTCCTCGTTTCTTTCTCACTCACACATCTATTGATATTTTTCAATATTTTCCTCCCTATAAACAAATTTTATGGAATGATGATGTCAAAGTAATAAATGCATAGTCCCAATCAAGTGAGGCTGTATGTGTGTAAAAAAAAGAACACTTAGAAACATCTTTAGTGTTCATATTAATGTAATGCTTATTTGTTCATGTTATTTTGAATTATTCAGGTTCAAGAATGGTGTCCACAATATTTGCTTGTAACTTTGTAAATTTTTTACATACAGATTTGAAATTTTGCCAGTGGGTGCTTTATATACCACTGGTTTATAGTTATGTAATTTTAGCTGATCTTGCAGAGATTTTTATGGCAGGTAAATTTAATTGACAGGTGTAAAAGCAATAACATTATGGATAAACACTAAAATTGAAATTCTTAATGCATCTTACCTGTTTGATTTGTTACTAAAATTATCCCAGATGGCAACCAACAAAATTTTGCCACTTTTAAAGATGAGGTACATCAATTTGAATTAATAAAAATACAGGTATAATCAGTACAAGACTGTATTCTTTCAGTAAATATTTCGTACCTCAGTGTGGAATAATTTTTTTCCACAGCTTTTCTCAGGTGCATTCAACATATCTGACCGCCAAACCCACTGCAAGTCATCTTTTCCAGAAAAGAAAGGTGGGAAGGGTGGTGGGGATCTTGAAGTTTCCCACCAAGGGAGTTTTGTTTTGCGGGTTGTTTTTTTCTTTTCCAGGTATTTTGCATGCTTTCAACAAATGCAACATTGAAATTACACGTAAATGGCTCCTTTTTCTAGAAAAAGAAAGATTTGACTGCTATTCCTAGCATGCTCTTCTACCACGTAACAGGTATTTGTGTTTACAATGAAATATTTGCATTCACACCAAAATATTTACCAACTTTTTTCCTTCCATCTATTTTTTCTATTTTATGGAAGTCAATATTTTCTCTGTTGACATCCACCTCAGAGAGGTTACAGGTCAACTGGAAACACATCAATCAATTCCCTCTTGTCAGGACAAAGAAATTTCCTGCTGTCTTTACAAGCAACAAGCGGATGCATTTGGTTTCAAATGAAGGCAGGGCCAAACAAGGTCCTACAAGTTATTTATAATAATAAGTGGTGTTATATCAGGGTTGAAAGAATGACCATTACAATATTAAATATGCTGAGACAATCTGAAAACAATAGAAACTTTTAAACGTTTACTGGTATAAATGAAATTTTTGGATTAACAAGACTTGAGTTAACAGAAGCTAAATGTAACTGAAGTTAATTAGTCCGATAATGCTTTTCAAAGTTAAATTGTTAACAAAAATGTTAACTTTGTTAATTTACAATGAACAAACTTATGCCCAGCTCTGCATATATATATATATATATATATATATATATATATATATACATACTTACATAAATATATAAATATATATATATATATATATATATATATATATATATATATATATATAGACATATATACACATATATACATATATTTATTTATATATATATATATATATACATATATATTACTAGCAGCTAAGCCTGGTTTAACCCGGTTGGTTTGGATGATGTGGCTGTAAAAACCTCCTCTGTGTAAGCATTCAACTTATTTGGGCATGCTTACATTAAAAAACAATTTTAGAATGAGTTTTTTTTCAAAACGCTAAAAATAACTAATCAAAAAATGAAAAAAAAAACAAGCAAGATCCAACCAAATCAAAAAACCCAAATACTAAGTGAACAAAGATGAACCATCCCACTTTCATTGCACGCGCACACGTGCACACACACACACAAACACACATTCACATACCCCCCACCTTTTACATACACATGCATATATTTACACAGAGTTAAAATGCTAACCCCTTCCTTCCTTATTCATCTATCACCCCTTCCTTTCTCATTCATAAATACAAGAGTATTATTATAGTAGATTATCTCAGTAACCATGGGAGCTATGAAAAAATACAAAGCCCAGCATCACCACCAGATCATTCTACAAGTATGTGTAATTTTTCAAGCAATTCCACCCAGCCGTTTGACTGTAAATCTCAAGACAAGAAAAAAATCACCCATGTCAAATTTATATGTATAGATTAAAAGTGAAATGATACAAAAGTAAAAATATTATATCACATTACAATAGAGATATTATTGTTTCCTTTAGACAGGTAATACTGAAACAGTCTAAGAGACTGCTCCAGGCTTGCATTAGGCAATACATATTGCATTAGGCAATACATATTGCATTAGGCAATACATACATACATTCCCCTGGTTGCTTGGATGCTTCAGACTACCCATGAAGGATCGAGGCAAACCTACCACTTACCTATATATATATATATATATACATACAGACACACATATATACATACATACATATATATATATATAGTGAAACTATATATCACATTACAATAGAGGGCCTACCAAATGAACAAAAGGACTACTTTTATGATATTCTTCTGCAGGCTACTCTAAGACGAGCAACAATGATTTCATCTTCATGGCTGGTAATTTTAATGGGCATGTTGGACGGCAGGCCAGTATCTTCCATGACATACATGGGGGCCATGGAATTGGTTCCTGAAACAAAGGTAACAAAGCTATTGGAGTTCTAGCTAGCCACCTAATAACTTACCAACCAGGTGATTGTGCAAGTCAGATCGATTACATTCTCACCAGACAGTGGGATGCATGGTTGCTCTTAAATACAAAAACCCTCCCTGGTGAAGAGTGTACACCCCAGCATAGGCTCATCATTAGTGACTTTAGACTCCAAGCCAGAAGGATACCAAGAAGCAGACCAATCTGGAAAAGAAGGATTTGGAAGCTTAAGGGCCCTTCATATGGTCAGAGATTTAGCGACATTCTAATTCAGAAATTTGATGAGAAGAGGAGCTACAGGCTTGTGACATAGAAGGCAACTGGGAATTCCTGCAGGACAGCTTGTTGGGTGTCACAGACCAAATCTGCAGTTGGTGCCAAGTCCTATTTAGACCTAGGGTGGAACGATACTGTAGACAGGGCCATTAGAGCAAAGTAACAGGCCTGGAAGAGTGGGGGTAGCAGGGAACTGTATCAGATAGCCAAAAGGGAAACTACGAGACAGGTATATCTAACCAAGAGGGAAACAGAAAAGAAGTTTGCCTATGTTCAACAACACGAGGACCAAAGAACTGAAGTGTTTCAGATTGCCAGAGAGTAAGAGAAAATTACGATGTCATAGGAGAGAAAAGTGTCAACATGAAGGATTGTGTACTTGCTTTTAATGATTCTGCAAAGAATGAAGCGTGGAAATGCCATTATGAAAGACTGCTGAATGTGAAGAATGAAGGGGAGGAGGAGAGTCTGTCAAATGTCAATTGAGGGACCACGAATTGACAGTACATTGGTAGAAGGATATGAAGACAGGGAAAGCCCCTGGCTCATCAAGAACCACTGCTGAGATGCTTAAAATATCTGGTGGTGTGGGTTATCGTCTAGTCATCTGTATTGTAAATCATGTGGTTTACAAACCAAGAGGGAAGCAGAATCACTGGTGTAGTAACACCATAGTCAATGGTTACAAAGGTAAAGGCGATGCTTTAGATAGAAATAATTACAGTGGTATAAAATTGTTGGATCAGGTCATGAAAGTTACAGAGAGGGTAATAGCCCAACTAATTAGGGAGAGAGTCAGTCTAGATGAGATGCAGTTTGGCTTTGGGTCAGGGAAAAGCACCACCAGTACTATATTTCTGGTAAGGCAGCTGTAGGAGAAATATATAGCCAAAGATAAATCTCTGTACTTGGCTTTTGTTGATTTGGAGAAAGCCTTTGACAAGGTCCCCCATTCCCTTATCTGGTGGCCAATGCAGAAACTAAGGATAGTTGAGTGGTTGGTGAGAGCTGTACAAGCCATGTACAGGGATGCTACCAGTAAGGTGAGGGTTGGCAACGAATACAGAGAAGAATCCAAGATCCCTCTTGTTCATCGTAGTCCTCTAGGCAATAACAAGAGGAATTTAAGACAGGCTGCCCTTGGAATCTCCTCTATGCTGACAACCTTGTTCTTATAGCTGAATCACTACCAGAACTTAAGAAGTTCCAGGTATGGAAGTAAGGTCTAGAATCAAAGGGCCTTAGATTTAACCTAGCAAAAATCAAAGTCTTAGTAAGTAGGAAAGCAGACAAATCACAAATCAATTCAGGTACATGGCCCTGCTCAATCTGTAGAAAAGGTGTAGGTACAAACTGCATAAGATGCACCTGGTGTCAGCTTTGGACACACAAAAGGTGCAGCAATATAAGAGGAAGGTTAACAGGGAAAATAGCATTTGCATGTGGAAGATGCACAGGTACAATGAATGCTGAAAATATACATAAAATAGATCCTATCAACTGCCATCGAGGCAAGCTAGAGATAGTAGATAGCTTCCATTATGTAGGTGACCAAGTTAGTAGCATAGGCGAATGCTCCAAGAGCGTAGCTGTGAGAATAAGATTAGGTGGGACAAAGTTCAGAGAGCTCCTAACTCTGCTGACAACTCTGCTCCTAACTCTGCTGTCTCTCTCTCAGATTGAAAGGCAATTGTATGTTGCCTGTGTGCAAACAGCTATGTTAGATGGCAGTGAAACATGGGCTGTGACAGCCAAGGACATGCGTAGGCTTGAAAGTAATGAAGCCTGTATGCTTTGCTGGGTGTATAATGTCAATGTGCATGTTTGACAGAGTGTAAGCATCTTGAGAGAAATGTTGGGCATAAAAGGCATCAAATATGGTTTGCATGAGAGACGACTATGCTGCTGTGGCCATGTGATGCATATGGACGAGGACAGCTGCATAAAGAGGTTCCGATTTCTAACTGCGGAGGGAGCTTGTGGTAGAAGTAGACCTAGGAAGATATGGGATGAGGTAGTGAAACACGATCTTCAAACTGTGGGCCTCACAGAGGCAATGACTAGTGACTGAAACCATTGGTGATATGCTGTGCTTCAGAAGACCCATCAAGCCAAGTGAAATTGTAGTCATGGCTGATGCTGGTGTTACGTAACTGGCACCCATGCCGGTGGCATGTAAAAAGCACTGTTCAAGCATTGGGCCTCACAGAAGCAAAGTAGCTGAGCTCCTTTTGAGTGTTGGACCTCATGGCGGCAGTGACTAAAACCTTTAGTATTATGTCAGGCTTGAGAAGAAGACCCATCGAGCCAAGTAAAATCACAGTCATGGCAGATACTGGTGTCACGCAAATGGCACCTGTGTCAGTGGTACATAAAAGCACCCATTACACTCTTGGAGTGGTTGGTGTTAGGAAGAGCATCCAGCCATAGAAACCATGCCAAATCCGACTGGAGTCTGGTGCAGCCTTCCAGCTGGCCAGCTCTGGTCAAACCGTCCAACCCATGCCAGCATGGACAATGGACATTAAATGATAATAATGTACAATGTATATGCATACAATGTGTGTGTGTGTGTGTGTGTGTGCGTCCTCCAGGAGATCAGTGAAATACTGAATGTGCAATACAAGAGTGCTTTCACAACTCCACTGGGACACTTTCAGGTCGGTATGCCTGGTGAATTCTTTGGCTCCACAGATCTACATAACAAAATGACAATTATCAATAGAACCAGCATAAAGGAAACTGATGTGATATCAGCCAATGATGAGATGAGCTCAAACTCAGCAACAAGCCCTAATGGATTCCAAGCAATCCCCCTGAAGAAATCAAAGGAGCACTTCAGATTCTCTTTTAGAGCTTCCTCACAACAGGGAGACTTCCCAAAAAGTTAAAGGAAGGCATTATATCCACAAGGGAGGTAGCAGAGCAGACGCTAAGAATTATAGACTTTTCTCTCTAACTTCCCATGTCAGCAAAGTCATGGAGCGCACTGACAGGAAGAAACTAATCTCATTCCTTGAAGATAATGTTTGCTTCCTGACACCCAGTATGGCTTTCGCTCAGGCAGAAGCTGCCTTACATAGCTTTTGCAACACTATGATTGGGTGTTGAAACAATTAATGAATTGCTCAAATGTGGATGTGATATATCTTGACTTTGAAAAGGCCTTTGATAAAGTTAATCATGGGATGATATGTCACAAACTACGGAGACTCGGCATAATTGGGAAAATTGGAGAGTGGTTGCACGACTTCTTAAAAAACAGAAGCCAGGTTGTAGCAGCCAATGGAGCTTTCTCCACAGAGACATTAATAGAGAGTGGAGTGCCTCAGGGAACTGTATTGGGGCCTCTACTGTTTATGATGGCTCTTTTTGACATGTATCAGTTACACAGATAGCCTTACTTACTAGTTATGCTGATGACACAAAAGTAGTACAAGCAGTCAAGGAACCGTCTGATGCTAATCTTCTACAGAAAGACCTAGATGCCATATTATAAATGGGCTGAGGACAAGAACATGCAATTTAATGCAGGCAAATTCCAAGCCCTCTGCTACCAGCTAATTGGTGCTCAGAAGTCACAACGATATTTTGGATGAAAAGGAGCAGAAATCCAAGAAGCACAAAGGTAGAAGGGCGTGATCTTGGGATTGATATGAGCAACAATGTCTTGTTTCACTTGCATGTCACCAAGATGGTGGCAGTGTGCAGGCGAATGGCTGGATGGATTCTGAGAACCTTCAGAAGAAGGGACCAGGAAACTATGCTGGTCCTATGGAGGACATTTGTCCTCAGCCATCTGGACTACTGCTCTCAACTATGGTCACCCTACACTGTAGGATTAATAGTAGAACTTGAGGCAGTTCAGAGATACTACATGAGGAAGATTACATCAATGGAACATCTGAGCTACTATGAGAGACTGAAAGAGCTACGGCTCTACTCCCTGGATCGAAAACGGGAGAGACACACAGTGATACATGTATGGAAGATACTGGAGGGGATGGTACCAAACTTTGGAATTGAGAGTTATACCAAATTGAGACATCAAAATGGATGTCACTGCACTGTTCCAAAAGTCCCAACTGTATCATCTAGGGTGAGGACCATGTACTGCAATAGCTTGGGATTCAAGGTCCAGAGTTACTTAACTACTCCTTGCTAATACATCTGAGGGACCTCCATGGAGTTGGAGATGTTTTCAAGAAACACCTCGCCACACAGAGTAGAAATCAGATATTCAGATAAGCAACTTTGTATTCCAACCTTGCATACTTTATTATTTCATTTCATCGTTTATGTTTGTAAATATGGTTTCATCTTCCATGCTGTATGTTTAGAGAAAAAACTTAAGATCCCTTCACTCAATCCAACTCTCCCTCTTTCTCCCCGTCTTTCATGTTCATTTATTATTGTTCTCTATTCATTCATTTATCTAATTTTGTCACAGTTTGGCTGACCAAAAACTGTTGGTTATAGCTCTAGTTAAGAATGCAAATGCCCAATTCTATCTCATTATTATTATTACTACTCTTTCACACCAGCAGCCTGAGTTTTTGTTGTTTTGCGTTGCCCAATTCTATCTCATTATTAGAATTACTATTCTTCTTTCACACCAGAAGAAGCAATGTTAAACCCATTATATTACCCTAAATCCCCAAATTCCATCTCGTGTTCTGTCTTCGATCAGCCTAACTCTGGCCTCTCTCTCTTCTCTCTCAGTTTCATTAACCACTTGCTTCTTCCAACACTTTACACCCACTCCCCCCACCCCACCCTATATAAACTAGCTCATTCAGATTCCCCTACCTCATATTTTAATACCTCGCCACATGGAGTAGAAATCAGATGTTCAGATAAACAACTTTGTTTTCCAACCTAACACACATCTCAAACCTCTTTTTCAGCGCAAATTATAATTACTTTATTATTTCATTTAATTATCTATCTATGTAAACACAGTTTTGTCTTCCATGCTGTATGTTTAGAAAAAAACTTAAGATCCCTATACTCAATCCAACTTTCACTGTTTCTCCCTTCTCCCCCTCTTTCACGCTCATTTATTATTGTCATTTATTCATTCATTTATCTAATTTTGTCACAGTTTGGCTGACCGAAAACTGTTGGCTATAACTCTAGTTAAGAATTCAAATGCCCAATTCTATCTCATTGCTATCATTACTACTCTTTCACACCAGCAGCCTGAGTTTTTGCTCTTTCACAGTGCGCCTACCCTTCCCACCCCCACCACCTGTACCGGAAGTCTCTGATCTCTATCAGCTGTCTTTCCCAAGAACACCTCCAAAGGCTTCATGTTCCCCCATCCCTACTTAGAGTTAATCTCCTATGTAATGTAGTGATTATGAAGCGCATAAAATGGTGTAGTGTATGTAGGTTGAAAGCTATTGTATGTTTATGAGTTCTGCCAAATGCAAGCTTTCTTTTCAGGTATATGATGCTACTGTTCCCTCATCCCAGGGTCTGGTGGGCCCACACTTCCTACACCCTCAGAGTTGGCACACTGAAAGGTAGGTCTGGGAAATTGTTGAGATGCTTGAACAGAGACATGTAGATTTGTGCTGCATCCAAGAAGTAAGGTGGAGAGGAAATTCTGTTAGGTTCCTCACAGGCAAAGAACATAGGTATAAGATTTTCTGAGCAGGGAACACTAACGGGGTCGGGGGGCATGGATATACTTATTGCAGAGAAATGGGTTGGTAAGGCAACCGAGGTAGTCAGACTCTGTGATAGAAAACTTATGATTAGATTAGTACTGCAACATGGATTAGCAACCATTATATCGGCTTATGCCCCTCAGCCAGAGCTACCTCATGAACAGAAAGATCGATTTTATAATACCCTCTTGCTGACTACCTCATCGATGAATAACAGAGACCTTCTCTTTGTGGCTGGCAACTTCAATGGGCATGTTGGACAACATACAGGGGGCTTCCATGGCATACATGGAGGCTATGGTTTTGGTTCCTGCAATGAGGAGGGAACCAGGCTGCTGGAGTTCTGTGATGCAAATGATCTTATGGTTTGTGATACTAACTTCAGGAAACCTGCCAGTCACCTATTCAGCTACCAGTCTGGTGGACACAATAGTCAAATTGACTACATCCTCGCCAGGAAATGGGAAAGATGGCTACTTATAAATGCCAAAACCTTCCCAGGTGAAGAATGCACCCCACAACATAGATTAGCAGTTAGCAACTTCAGGATCAGGGCTTTATGGATGCCCAGAAGGCAACCAGCATGGAGAAGGGTCTGGAAGCTTAAGGATCCTGTGAATGGACAGAGATTTAGAGATGTATTACTCAAAGCTTTTCATGAAATAGAGGAGGATATAGTGTCACATGATGTGGAAGACAACAGGAGGTTTCTACGGGACAACCTGTTGAGGGCTACTGACCAGATCTGTGGATGGTGCAAAGTCCCCACTCGACCCCAGGTAATGTGGTGGTGGAACAATGAAGTGGACAGGGCCATTAGGGAAAAGAAACAGGCATAGAAGGACTGGAAGAACGGTAGTAGCTGGGAATTGTATCAGATTGCCAGAAGGGAAGTTGGGGGAGAGGTTTACTTAGTCAGAGGGGAAGCAGATAAAAAAAAAAAAATTGCCAATGTTCTGCGTTGTGAGGACCAAAGTGTTTCATATTGCAAGACAGTGTGTGAGAGAGAATCATGATGTTGTAAGAGAGAAATGTGTCAGCATAGATGATGGCGTGATTGCATTTAATGAGGCTGCAAAGAGAGAGACTTGGAGATGTCACTATGAGAGGCTGCTAAATGAAGAGAATGAATGGGAGAAAGAGAGTCTGCTGAATGTCAACCAAACAGAGGGACCAGTTATCTGAATTGACAGTACCTTGGTAGATAAAGCAATTAAGGTTATGAAAACAGGGACAGCTCCCGGCCCATCAGGAATCACCACAGAGATGCTTAAAATATCTGGCAGTGTTGGCTGTAGTCTAGTCACCTGTATAGTCAATCAGGTGATACATGAAAGAGTCACACCCAATGACGCATGTAGCAGCACCATAGTCAACTGCTACAAAGGTAATGGTGATGCATTAGATACGAATAATTACTGCGGTATCAAGTTGTTGGCTCAGGTAATGAAAGTCACATAGAGGATCATAGCCCAACTAATTAGGGAGAGAGCTAGTTTAGACGAGATGCAGTTTGGGTTTGCGCCAGGGAAAAGCACCACTGATGCTATATTCCTGATAAGGAGAAATACCTAACCAAAGAGAAACCTCTGTACCTGGCTTTCATTGACATGGAGAAAGCTTTGACAGGGTCCCCCGATCCATTATCTGGTGGTTAACGTGGAAACTAGGGATAGATGAGTGGTTAGTGAGAGCTGTACAGGTATGCTGTCAGTAAGGTGAGGGTCAGCAACGAATACAGTAAAGAATTCCAGGTAGAAGTCGGGGTTCACCAAGGATCAGTCCTCAGTCTCCTCTTTTTCATCATAGTCCTCCAGGCTATAACTGAGGAATTCAAGACAGACATCTCCTGGGAGCTCCTCTATGCTGATGACCTTGCTCTAACAGCTGAGTCACTAACAGAACTAGAGGCAAGGTCTAGAATTGAAGGGCCTTAGAGTCAATCTAGCAAAAACCAAAGTCTTAATAAGTAGGAAGGCAGACAAATCACAAATCCCTTCAGGTAGATGGCCCTGCTCAATCTGTAGAAAAGGCATAGGTAGAAACTCCATAAGCTGTACCTGGTGTAAGCTCTGGACACATAAGAGGTGCAGCAATATCAAAGGAAGGCTAACTAGGAAGATAGTTTTTATGTGTGGTAAATGCTCAGGGACAATAAACACTGAAATTGTGCAGAAAACAGCTTCCGTCACATGCCAAGGGGAAAAACTAGAAGTAGTTGATAACATCCATTAACTAGGTGACCAAGTCAGTAGTGGGGGTGAATGCTCTGAGAGTGTAGCTGCTAGAATAAGAATAACCTCCCAACGTTGGGCCTCATGGAGGCAATGACAAGTGACCAAAACCTTTGGAGATATGCTGTGCTTGAGAAGACCTGGCATGCCAAGTGAGACCGTAACTGTGGCCTATGCCAGTGCAGCATAACCGGCCCATTTAAAAGTACCGTACAATCATTGGGCAATAAACTGTGCTTGCAAAGACCTATTAAGTCAAGTGAAGTCATTGTTGTGGCCGATGCTAGTATCGCCTGATTGGCACCCATGCTGGTGGCATGTAAAAAAGCACCATTCTAGCATAGTTAATGCCAGTGCTGCCTGACTGGTCCCGTGCCTGTGGCACATAAAAATCACCAATCGAGCATGGTTGTTGCTAGTGCCACCAGACTGGCACCATGCCGGTAGTACGTAAAATGCACCATTCAAGCATGGTCAACGCTAGTGCTGCCTGACTGGCTCCTGTGCTGGTGACATTTAAAAAGCAGCATTCAATCCTGATCATTGTCAGTACCACCTGATTGGTTCTCATGCCAGTGGCACGTAAAAAGCACCATTCAGGTGTGGTCGATGCCAGTACCACCTGATTGGTTCTCATGCCAGTGGCATGTAAAAAGCACCTACTACACTCTCGGAGTGGTTGGCATTAGGAAGGGCATCCAGCTGTAGAAACTTTGCCAGATCAGATTGGAGCCTGGTGCAGCCTTCTGGCTTGCCAGCCCTCAGTCAAACCATCCAACCCATGCCAGCATGGAAAGCGGAGGTTAAATGACGATGATGATGAACTTGCCCCAGCATGCTCACAGCCTCAGGGCTGAAACATATAAAAGAACATGTTTGTGTGTGCATATATATATATATATATATATATATATACCTGCGAACCCATGGAAAACAAACCTCATCCAGCTATTCTGATTATATGTCTGTGCACACGTTTGAATGTGGTATGTGCCAGAGGGTTTGCAAATCCAATGGGGGTCTTAAAAGACACGTTAGGATCCACAATGAGCAGAACTTGCAGGTATTGGTAGTGCAAATCAGAGGTGCAATCTGTGTGGGTATTTTTTCAAAACACTGTCTGGTTTAAAAAGCCACATCAGACGCCATGAAAGGGCTAAGGTGTAGGTGCAGGAGGTGGTCAAACTCTGTTTAAGAAGTAGACAACCACCATATATATATATATATATATATATATATATATATATACACACACACATGTATGTATGTGTATATATACATATACACATGTATGTGTGTGTGTATATATATATATATATATATATATATATATATTGTGTGTGTGTATGTATAGATGCACATATATATATGTACATACACATTGTATATATATATATATATATATATATATATATATATATATATATATATATATATATATATATATATATACATATATATATATCTTACATACAGGTACATATGTATGCAATCATAGGACGGGCAGCATATTTGAAAATTCTATAATAGTGAACATATTCATTTCTTCAAAACACTCATTCTTTGGGGAACTTTGTGGAGACCATAGAAGTGGGCTGTGGTAACTTAACATTACCAGAAATTGTAAATGTAATTGATAATGAATATTTGTATAACAGAAACCTCCCCTGGTACAGCTATATATATATACCCACATACATACTATTATTATTACTATGACAAAAAAATAGTTGTAAATCATAATTATTTAGAGATGATTAATCAATCACAGTACCTTTCTAAATTACAGTGCTTACCCAATACTTGTAATGGGGTTTAATTTTTTACAGAGTCTTCATTCAACTGTCCTCAAATACTCCATGTATATTCATCTGACTCTCACATCAAGGTTTGGATGGAAGTTATCTTATAGGTTTGTGTGAATTGATAAAACAATAATTGTGTGAAAGGGAAGAGTAGATGTATGTATCTTTGAAAATATGGACAATATACACATTTGAAATAGAAAGGAACTTAGTACTTGTTTCTGAAGTTGCTAAGTTGATTTGAAGCATGGATGCTGAATATCAGTATGTGCTAAATATCATAAAATTATTATATAGGCACAAGGTCTACAAATTTTGTGAGAAGTTAAGGGAGGGATTTGAAGACTTTAGTCATTTTAATAGACCCCAGTTACTTGACTAGTATTTTATTTTCATGGTACCCGCTCCACCAGTAAGATAAAAGACCAGTAAGTCAATCTTGGTCGATCTAAACTCTGAACATGAAGGGACATAACTTTAGGCTAACACTACTGATATGTACGGCCCTTGTGATTATTATAATGTAAAAATGAGTAATTTATAAAATAAATATGTTAAAATGATGATGTTTATAAACATTGTAGAAAATATGGAATTATAACAGAAAATGACAGTAAAAGTATATAACATATCTTAAAGATTATACTTTTGATGACAAACAGAATAATGTGGCTTGCCTGTTAGCTGCTGATTCAGCAATAGGCATTGTTATTCATACAGCTATCACAGTACTATCTTAAAATTTTTTATTCTTACTGTAAAGAAATAAGAAAATAAAAGTTCCAAGTAAAACAGCTCTGTTAACAGTACTCCCAGACAAAAACCCAACAAAGATTTTCAGCTACAAAATAATCTGTAACACCAATGTTAGTAATAAACTGAAGTAATATGCTTAATGAGCTTGGTAGACAACCCTTATAAAAAGACAGCAATGCCCTAAATTTACATGATTACATTCATATAATTGATAAATGGATGAAAGAAATCACCAGCTTGATAGGATGCCTGTTTGCTGTCACAAGATATGCCTTGCAGCAGATTTCAAATCATGACCCATAAACTAGTAGTATAATAGATAGCTACTGAACCATTTAGTTTCATGTGTGTAATGTGTGTGTGTGTGTGTGTGTGTGTGTGTGTGTGTGTGTGTGTGTGTGTGTGTGCATGTGTGTAAATGAAAATACTTCCAAGTAACGCAGACTCACGGAGTTGGTGCTACATTATGGAATCTATGGCATTAATCGAATGAAATGAAATCTTCATTATGAGGACAAAAGACTGTAACAACAGGTAAATAACATTGTCAGAAGATTTGATTATCCTATTATCTACAGTTACATAAATTGAAGTGGTTAGAAATCTAATATACTGTCAGCAGAAAAAAAAAAAGATTACAGCAGATACATATAAATAACCAGGAGAAAGTCAGTTTAACTCTTCTTATTCAGTAATGTTGTATTTATACACACGTTCTGCATCTCTAAAGTAAATGCTGTGATATTCAGAACTATTCTAGCTTTTTTATTTGTTAGCCTGCTAACATAAATACACATACATATACACATATAAATATACATTACACACATACATATGCATAAAAACACACACACATTTACCTCTGTTAATTGAATGGATGCACAAAAGTGACAAACCTGAAGTAGCAAATGAAGTCAATCATTAGGTTTTAGTAAATTAACTCTACTACATATATTGAATACTTGTCTCCTATTTGTATACTTATACCCACACATACGTAAATATACATACATATGTATACATATAAACACACACACACTTATGCATGAGTGTGTGTGTGTGTACATATACATATGCATACTTTTAATTGCTGGTGACAGACATGAACAACTTTTTATATATAGTTGCCAGGCATTAAAAACAATTACAATAAAACAGGCAGCATTGCTTATGATCTCTCTCTCTTTCACATGCACTAAAAAAAATTGCTGAAATGCTGAAGGATCTTCAGGAGTAAATTTTTTTTTTTTAAATAACTAATTCTGCTGTTCAATATTATAACACCACTGATGATTAAAAAAGAAATAATGTCTACATAGCAACAAGTAGAGATTTTAGTCAAAAATTTAGATATCTTTAGAAATATTTTACATTGAATTTTGATGAGATGTGATGTGTGAGTGCATGTGTAGTGTCTCACTTATTAAGCTAGAGAATATGGGTAGGAAACCAATGAGGGGATCTTAGAAGAAAAAAGTTATTCAATTCAATTGAATAGGAACCACTTTAGAAAAAGGACAATGTTATAGTGCATGGCAACAGTATGGGCTTTCCTTCATTTTTTTTATGCCCTACCCTCCAAGATACTAATAACAGTGTTTTATTATATAGAGCATGAAATATGGGATTTACATGGGGATAAAAAAAATTAAAAGTGTAGATTTCATGCTGTAATAACAACAACAACAACAACAACAGCAACAGCAACAGCAACAACAACAACAACAACAACAACAACAATAATAAAAATATTGATGGTGATTTTTCATATTGGCACAGAGCACAAAATTATATAGGAAGAAATGTGTATAGGTAATGAATTGATCTTTCGGACCTGCTCAGGACTCTGATGGGATTTGAACACAGAACTTAGAGACAAAACTAAATGCTTTAAAAAGGCTATTTAGTTAAATTCTCTACAATTTTAGACATTATTAATATTGATTTCTAACATTGGCAGAAAGCCACATAATAAAAATAATTTTCTTATTTAAATACAAGGCCAGAGATTTTGAAAGGAGGGTATAAGTTGATATCATTGACCGTAGTATTTTATTTTACTGGTACTTTATTTTATAGACCCCCACGGGATGAAAGGCAAAGATGACCTTGATGGAATTTGAACCCAGAATGTAAGGAGAAATATCATAATGTATTTTCTCCAACACTAACAATTCTGCCAATCCACTGGCCTAATAATAATAATGGTTTCAAATTTTGGTACAAGACCAGCAGTTTTGAGGGGAAGGGGTAAGTCAATTACTTTGACCCCAGTGTTTGACTGGTATTTATTTTATCAATTCCGAAAGGACAATAGGCAAAATTGACCTCAGCAGAATTTGAACTCAGAACATAAAGACCAATGAAATGTCACTAAGCATTTTGTCCAGCATGCTAAGCCTGCCAGCTCGCTGCTTTCAACAAAATGCCATGTTGAAGGTGACAGGCAAGATTTGAACTCATTAATCAACAAAATTAATTACTGTTCAGTGCATTACCATCTGTGCCACCCATACAGAAATAATAATAATAATAATAATAATAATAAACAACAATAATAATAATAATAAATAATAATAATAATTGATTATTTCTAGCATTGACAGGCCACAAATTTGTAAGAAAGGGATGGGGTAAGTATACCATCAGTTTTTTTTTTTTTTTCAACCTCAGAGGGATGAAAAGAGAAACTGACTATGCTGGAATTTGAACTCAGAAACATAAAGGGGTATAATTGCACAAGGTATTTAGTTTAGTGTGACACTACTGATTCTGCCATACCTCCACCTTAACAACAATAGTAAGCAATATGAAGTCTGAACCCAATGAACATTTTAGTTCTGCCTAGAAAAGTGGCTGACAGTCATGTTCTCTTACTTGTCTCAATCACAACCAAGACCTTAAATATTCTGAACACATTTTGAAAGTAATGTAATGAGCAGTTTACAATCAAGTATTAAAATATTTTTTTCTCCAGAAAGACAGTGAACCAACACATATATACTGAATATAACACAAAGATTAGGAACCGAGAGTGAAATGTATACTGTATAGTCCAAGTATCTCCATACACACTCACGCACACACTAAAAGTTACAAATAAGCATATATATATATATATATATATATATATATATATATATATATATATATATATAGATATATATATATATATATCTAAATGGTTGTAAAACAAATGATACATGTGAAATTGAGGGTAAAATATCAATTTTGAACCAGCTCCTCATGGAATGACATTAGGACATAAATCAAATAAATTTGGGATCATTGCATCAACTTGACTAACTTTTTCAAGTTGAAAAAGGAAGGCATTGGAGAGGAAGAGACAAAAAATATTGAAATAGGAAGAGGAAAAAATTGAGGCAAGATAAGAGACACAGTTGGAGAATGAACAGTGAAATGATGGATTAGTTATGAAAGACCTTCTATATAAATACCATCTTAAATATCCTGCCTAAACTAGAACTTAATATACAGATGAACCATTTGAAGTGAGTAGGCCACAATAAGCACTGCTCATATTTACTGTTCCTGAGGCATCCCAGAATTACCCACTGTTCCTCTACGATCAGGGGTACTGAGAATGGATTTAACACTGAAGTCAGTATGTCCACCTCCACTTCCTGAATTTAGAGCTTGTTTCCTAACTGGCAGGTCTTTCTTCTCTTCTGATATAATTTTCTGTACCTTTGGCATTGATGTGGGGATGCTGCTTGTCATTCTAGGGACTACAGTGCTGTTGGTGGTTGTTGTTCTGGCATAGGTTCTGCATACATTTGTAGGCATTCTTTGATTGTTGGGGACTGTTCTGCTTTGATCAGTTGCAGGAACTGTGACATTGCTGATAACTTGACCTGAACTAGTGAATACTGATTGGATGTTAACTATTTTATTTGTTAAATTAGATGGACTAGCAGTAGATGTGGTAGGAGATGAGTCAACAGTAGTCTGAAGAAAATGAGGTGAATCAGGTTTGATGTATAATGTACCTTCAAAAGCAAATTCATTTGGAAGGACTGGTTTAATAAAGAGACTCCCTTCACAGCTATAGGTACTTTCATCATCTTTTCTCTCACTTTTTGGGCAGGAGTTAGTTTCTGAGATCCCGTCTTTCTTATCAGATTTCTGTTGCTCCTGTGTTGTAGGAATATTGGTCACAGGATTCCACATCATACTTCCTTCAAATGTATAAGTATTAGAGGTGGGATCATTTTTACTTTTATTAACATTTTTACCAGTTGAATAAGTTGAAGCAACTGAAGGAAGCTTGAATGTGAAATCAGTTTCGTTTGTGCTTTTTGATTTTATATGAACTGTTTTCTTAGCTTCCTTTGCACAATCAGAAACATTTGGTGGCTCCAATTTAAAATAATTTTGACTGTAGCCCTCAGTGCCATGCACTTTTGGTGAACAAGCAACAGTATTTTTACTTACATCAACAGTAACTAGTTGTTCCTGATCTGCAGATACATTTTTAGCCAGATCTGAATCTCCAAGTCTAGCTTTTTTATTTGTGTTTTCACTGGGAACAGAGTCTTTCTTCTTGTTTTTCACTTCTTGATTACGTTTGATACATGGTTTTAAATTAGTGGTCAAAAAAAAGGAACAAGATGATTGAAAACTATGTTTAAGTGGTAGTTTTATACCAGTGGGTAAATTATCATCATTTTCAGAGACAGGCTCCTGTTTTATATTTTTTAATAGATGTTCAGTTTTTGTGTTAGTGTCAGACACTACTATTTGGGAACCATTTTTGATTTGTTTAATATTTCTGGAGGGTATGTCATTACAATTATTGTACATTAATTTTGGTGGGTAAGTTGCAGGGAGCAATGAGTTATCAAGAATCGCTTTTGGAGGAGGTTTCTTGTCAGCAATGTCTTCTAGCACTGAATATTTCTGGTTGCAAACTTGACAAACAGTAATTTTTTTTTTGGAAATGTGTGCATCTTCATTCTCAGCATCATCTTCTGAGAACAGTTTATTACAAAGTTCACAACGGAGAAATCTTGAACCACTTTGTTTTTGACAAGATCTTAGTGGTGAGTCTAAATGGTAAGATGGCTGTGGATTTGCTTTAGAATTAAAGCTAGGTGAACTGAGAGTGTTAGCTTCATTCACCTCATCGGGGTTAATAGAGTCTTTGAATGTTTTATTATCACTAAGAGCACTTTGGTATGGCAGTGGTAACTTACTGTAACACTGGCTGCCCAATCTATTATAAGACTGTGATTTCCTTGGTGCATCTTTCTGGTCCACGCAGTTTCTTTTACACTCCATTTCAGTATCACTGCACTCAGTTGTATGGCCATTTGGTGAGGTAGCAAATTCAGCATCTCCTACAGATTTTAATGTTCCCTCGGCCATACCCTTGGAAGGACCATTGCTCATTACATAAATGCAGTGGACATGGCAACAAATACAGCTCCAGTCATACTGTGGTAAATGACCTCAATTTAATTATAACAGCTTCAACAGCCTGTAGAAGAAATTAAATAAAAAAGAAAAAAAATGGTATTAAGAATTTGGGCAAAAATTGATCACAAAAATTTTTGATAGTTGAATATTGCTATATTTCATGAGCACAAACTAAACTGTAAACCAAATTTACCGAAGAAATAAAAAATAATTCGCAAACCTACACACAGTCAATTCATCTAGAATTTTTGTTTCTTCCTCAAAGAGGCACAAAAATGTTTTCCAGTTTGTTTTAATTATTTCATCCACAACCCTCATATAAACATTAGTGGCCAAAGGAACCTTAAAAAAAAATACATAGCAAAAGGAAAATATTATAATTTGCCAACAGACTTATGCTCACATACATGGTAAATAAAAATAGATGCAACATATAAGTGAAAATAATTATTTAGATTCTGAATTTCCATTTTTCAAAGTCAGAGTCCTTATAAAAAAATAATAAAGTGAAATGTATTGCCAAAAGGACTTCACTGTCTGATAACGACATTTAACTCTTTTATGATCATACCTCTAGAATACACTGCCTATAGATTTCAATTAATTTTGAAAATAATCAAGAATTTGGAGGGATAAATAACTTCATTATTATCAAAATGGTATTTGGAACATAACTTCACAGAAAGGTTCTTAAATAAAATTATGATGGAAGGTTTTTGTTAAAAGTGAAATATGAACACTTTAAAAATGAATTGTAGAACCAGAAATAGTTTTAGGTTTATATCAAAATAGTTATGTGTTTAATTTCATCTAGCCACTGACATTTGTCTTATCTACTAAACATCACAGAGTCCAGAGATAAACATTGTGGAAATATTCAAAACGTCTACTTCACTGCAGTTTGCCACACACAAATGTATTCATAAAACCTTAGGGGATACATCCAAGTTCAAGCTTCGAGTATACAAAAAATGATGAAATGTTATGTTAAGGAAAGATAGAATAAGGTGGGGAGTCAAGCTATTAAACACTATGGAATAGAATGGGAACAAAATTTATTCCTATTAGAAGCACTGATATGAAAAATGCAAATCCTAATTTTCAGATGAAAATGACTTTTTTTGTATATTTACATGTACACTACATTTTGATTGGTTTGATTTCTAGTTCTCATCAGATGAATAATTTCAGGATTTGTGGTACAAATCCAGTTTGGTGCTATGTACATATTCAGGAATAAGACAATGATAAGCAGGTAACAAACTGATCAAAACATTGTATAAATGTAAATACATTATCAATACAACTTTAAAATAAGGTGAATAAAATCAAAATAAGCAACAGGATATCCAGAGGTGATGCAGTAAGACCGATTTAAGTCACTCCATTTAATTGAACAATGCAATCATTAAATGCAGGGCTATCCTCAGCTGCAAAAATAAATAAATAGGATTTTTTTTAATCAGTTGGACACATTTGTATAATTTTTACTTAAATCCTCTAAGAGGGTAAGAAGACAGACCAAGTCCATGCTGTTGTCACTTCAGCTTAGAAATTTCTAAGACAACAGGAAAAAATCTGTTTGAGTCATAGCTTGTCACTGATTTTGGTTCAGATTTAATTTATTAGTTTTGTTTATCTTTGTAAATCAAATCTAAGACTAGAGAATAGTGTCTGTTAGGAAAGGGCATGAGGGAGTTGACAGAATCATAGTGGGTATAGTCATAAAATTTGTCAAGATTATTTTGAAGTAGTATAAAGTAACTGGCTATAACGAGGTTGGGTAGTGGAAGACCTCAAATCAAGATGTTAATTACCAGTTAAAGGGGCAAGATGCTAATAAAACCAAAGATGATAATACAGGGGAAATTTTATCATGGGGTACTTTAGTTGAATGATTTAAACAATGTTGTTATATTGTATAAAGATAAAATTTAGGGTTATCAAGAAAAATATTTTAACCAAAAAGATAAATTTTGAGTAATATTGAATATATACCAAAATTTTCAACAACAGAGAGAGAAAAAATTACATAGAATTAGTTTAATATACATTCATATACTTAATTATTTACTTATTAGGTGGTATCTATAAAGATTGATCACTAGCATTTATTAAAGGAATACTGGCACAATAGAACATGCTAACGATGTTCTTTTATTCTTTTACTTGTTTCAGTAATTTGACTGTGGCCATGCTGGAGCACTGCCATTAGTCGAGCAATCTGATCTCAGGACTTATTCTTTGTAAGCCTAGTACTTATTCTATCGGTCTCTTTTACCAAACTGGTAAGTTACAGGGACGTAAACACACCAACATCGGTTGTCAAGTGATGTTGTGGGGACAAACACAGACACAAACATATATACACACACACACACACACACATATATATATATACGAAGGGCTTCTTTCATCTACCAAATCGACTCACAAGGCTTTGGTTGGCTTGAGGCTAGAGGAGAAAACACTTCCCCAAAGTACCACACATTGGGACCGAACCCGGAACCATGTGGTTGGTAAGCAAGCTACTTACCACACAGCCACTCCTGCGCATATATTAATTATAATCTAAGAGGTACATTATAAGTTGTAAAGTTACTGGTGCTATTATATACAAGCTAATATAAATTTCTAGGGTACAAAATTAGGAGGTTTACTTACATAAAAACTATTATAAAAATAATAATATGATCAGTAGGGTAGAACACCATAGAAAGGAATAAATAGTTTAATCACTAAAACCACGACGAAGTATATATACCATATTATCAACAATAGGAAGAGAAGATTATATAGAATTTGTTTAATAATTCTATCATTATATTTAATTATTTACTTATTAGGTGGTATCTATAAAGACTGATCACTGGTATTTACTAAAGGAATATTGGGGCAATAGAACATGCTAACTATATATTAATTATAAGCTAAGAGGTATAATATAAGTTGTAAAGTTTCCAGTGCTAATACATACATGATAATATAGTTTCCTAGAGGTACAAAATAGGAGGACTACTTGCATAAAGGTCTTTATAAAAATAATAATATGATCAGAAGGGTGGAACACTATAGAAAGGAATAAATAGTTTAATTATTAAAACCATGATGAAGTTAGACTAACTAGGCAGGAATATTCATAGAATAGTATGCTAACTTACTATACTATATAGCTTACTAGCAGTATAGCCTGGCTTTGCTCGGGATTAAGTTGGGATTATTAAGCTAATCAAGTTCTTTATTTCAAACCAAACTAAGTAACATCAACGTTAAATTTGGGCAGAATCAGTGTCGCGATGGGAGCACATGGGTTGGTGATCAGGTTACACATGCCAGCCCTTTGAAAACACCACCACCATCATCTAACCTCTCTTTGCCATGGGTTGGGAATCCTTCCAGCAAGGAAAATAGAATGCCCAAAAGGGCTCCCGATTCTCTGTGTCAGAAGCGGTTATGTTCAGACCACAACTAAGTCTTGCCTCATCTTCGAAACGCCTAGTTTAGAATAGAGGCAGCTGATGAAGGAAAAGTTCCATAAGTGGCTTGTCTGTTTTGCTGTGTGTTCATTCTGCTGTCCGTACAAAAGTCTGTTTTTTGTGCTTTGTTTATATTCCCGTTCCTTTTTTGTCCATGTTTTTTGACATCCTGTACCCGGATATGCATCTATATATATATATGTACATGTAGGTATGTACATATATGTATGTATACATGCATATGCTCATATATCATTTGTATTATATATATATATATATATATGGACAACACACACACACACACACACACACACACACACACACATACGTACGCCAATTGCATACATATTTTTTGTACGCATACA
Organism: Octopus bimaculoides; assembly: GCF_046866305.1. Taxonomy (NCBI): domain Eukaryota; kingdom Metazoa; phylum Mollusca; class Cephalopoda; order Octopoda; family Octopodidae; genus Octopus; species Octopus bimaculoides. The sequence goes on from NC_142947.1 coordinate 27,334,402, forward strand.
TGTTCATATGTGTGTGTGTGTGTGTGTGTTGCCTGTATATCAACAAAACACTTTTTTCCTCGATGGAAAAAAAAAAGTCTTAAAAACCTGCTCGTCGCTAGAAGGGGACTTAACTCCTGTTGTAAACAATGGTGGATTTCACCAACTTGAAAATTGTTAAAAGTTATGGTTGAAAATCTATTTTTACAGCTATATGCGGGTGCCTCTGAGAGAAAAAGTTGACAAAAATGCAGACAGGGTCATGACGAATGTCCTCCTAAAATTGGAGCGACATGCGTGCTAATTTGTGGACATGCATAAATTACATTCCCGTACACACACACACATCTTGCCTTTTATATATATACGGATATTATATGCATTGTATTTTAATTCTTCATGTAACTGAATATCACCTGATTTATTTATACACACACACACACACACACACATATATATATATATATATATATATATATAAATATATATATATATATATATATATATATAATACTAGAGGGTAAGTATAACTAGATACAACACTAAAATTTTAAAAGTTAGTTTCCATCAATCCAGTTCAAGCACAACACCTATAAAATGCTAAGTTTGAAAATATTTAAATGTATGGGTGACACTATGTACACATGATACCCTAAGGTCTAATCGATTATTAATCAGGTTGCCTTTATTTTTATGTTTCCATAGAGCACAGCTCACACCCATATCTGCTATTTCTATAAGGCTGCGTTTTCCTGATTATTTCCCGTTGAAGGCTAAATTCGATCCCACTTTCCTTCAGTTCCCAAATCTTACAAGATAATGATGTACAATTAGCCTTATGTTTAAGTCTAAAAGAGAAAAAATGATTATAAATATATTTTTTCATATTAATTGAACATCCAATATATACAAAGTTACCAGTTATGGTTATGATTGTACATTTATAAATTACATTTTGGGTAAGACATCGGCCTAATAATGGACAGTGGGACCTAACTCTACAATTGCAACTAGGAGAATTACTACTATTAATATTATTATCATTGATATTCATATTGTTATTATTATTATTCATATTATCATTATTATTGTTAATCCTACTACTACTATCAAGTATTATGTTGAAGCAGTTTTGAGTGATACTACAGTTGAAGGATGGATAGATAATAATTTATCCTTCCTTCAACTGTAGTATCACTCAAATCTGCTTCAACATCAACAGGCATATCATTAATTTCTATGCTAGCATAGGCACCAGATCTGCAGTCTATATTGTGTATATTAGAAGTATTAACAACACCATTTTTATTTTCCACCATTAATGTTACCATCCTCATTGTGGGAGTTTATGTTATTGTTGACAGTACTATTATTATTATTATTATTATTATTATTATTATTATCACCTCTTGCTAATTTTATATTCTTCTTATTTAACCTAGTTATGATGGTACCCATACTGGGAAAAGACTAGAATACGAGATTCTAACTGTCTTACGGGGAAAAAATTCTGTTATATCTATGGGAAGTAGGGAAGTTTTTATCTAAAATAGCAAGACTAATAAAGTAAAACTGAACCAAAATCAGTGACAAGCTATGACCCAAACAGATTTTTTCCTGTTATATTTGAAACTTCTAAGCTGAAGTGACAACAGCATGGACTTGGTCTGTCTTCTTACCCTCTTAGAGGATTTAAGTAAAAATTATACAAATGTGTCGACTGATTAAAAAAATTCTATTTATTAATTTTTGCAGCTGAGGATAGCTCTGCATTTAAACTGATGTAATGAGTGCATTGTTCAATTAAATGGAGCCGCTTGAAACGGTCATACTGCATCACCTCTGGATATCCTGTTGCTTATTTTGATGTGGACATACATATATATATATATATATATATATATATATATATATATATATATATATATATATATATATATATATATATATTTACAGGGTGCAGTAAATAAAATGTCGCCTAAATTAAGCAAACATGAAAAGACTGACATCTCATTTTAACATATTTACCAAAATTACATAAAAACATCTTGAAATACTAAAGAGTAAATTTATTCAATAAACTCGCCATTGCCTTCAACCACAGCCTCCAGACAACTTTGGAATCTCCTGCAACTCTTCTGGATGGTCTCCTTGTTTAAGCTGGTGAATGCTTCCATAATCCTTGCCTTCAGTTCATCTTTGGTGTTACAAGGAGTTCTGATGGTCTCAACCGTGCCCCACACATAACAATGAAGGGGTTTGCAGTCTGGGGAGTCACATGACCAGATGTTAGGGGTGATGTGGTTACAGAAATTGCCTGACAGCCACGACTGGGTTCTCCTGCTTGTGTGGCATGGTGCAGAGTCCTGTTGCCAGACATAGGGTCTTCCAGCAGCCACCCTCTTGACCCAGGCAGCACTACTTCCACCAGACACTTGATGTAGACCTCCATGTTGAGTCTGAGGCTGTATGGAAAGATGAATGGATGCATAACATTGCCATCACTAGTGATCACTCTAAACACCATGACGTTGACTGGATGTTTGATTTTTAATCACTCTCGGGACATGTCCACAGATTGCACTTCCCAGATTGAAACCCAAACACTCTGAAATGTTCATATTGGAGTTTCTGGCGTGAATGCCAAGCAGTACAGCATGTTCTTTAACAAATTTCTGGCAGAGTGAATTGCGTCATGGCGCTGTTTGTCTCACAGATGGTGCCCAACTGACCCTACTATATTGCGTAGTCAACAAAATCAAAAAGAAACAATGCATGAAATTAAAAATATAAAATGGGAACAGTTTACCCACTGCACCCTGTATGTATATATATATATATATATATATATATATATATATATATATATATATATATATAAATTTAGTAAATGGAGTAATACGCATATGTTAAATGAATTCTTTTATTTCCAACATATGTTTCAAAGATTACAAATGGTTCCTTTCAAAGGAATAGGTGATGTTGATAAAGACGTAATCTTCTCTTCAGGGAAATACATAGGAACCAGCTTAACCGTAAGATATTTTAACTGACATTTGGTTAAAATTTCTCTTCAGGGAAATACATAGGAACCAGCTTAACCGTAAGATATTTTAACCGACATTCGGTTAAAATGTCTTACGGTTAAGCTGGTTCCTATGTATTTCCCTGAAGAGAAGATTACATCTTTATCAACATCACCTATTCCTTTGGAAGGAACCATTTGTAATCTTCGAAACATATGTTGGAAATAAAAGAATTCATTTAACATATGCGTATTACTCCATTTACTAAATTTTTATATTTACTCAATTGCCCAAAATAACAGGGAGTTTCTACCTCATAAACAGAAGTTACAGCACAGTCATTTTGTGATCTTTGCTACCCTGGTATCTATTAACCAATTTATTTTGTCGGAGTTAATTATTAACTAAGAGAAAATAAATACATATAATAAAATATATATATATATATATATATATCTTATAGTAAAAATAGATACATAAGGGTGGAAAACCACAGGAACAATACCATATGTCCAACGCAAGATATAATATGTGTGTGTGTGTGTGTGTGTGTGTGTTCAATTCCTTCAAGAATCAATAAATAAATTTATAGTTTTCAGTCTCTAAAGTATCTAAAAGGTAAGGTAAAAAGACAGGCAAATACAACGATAAAAACCTTAAAAATATCATGAATGTTCAAAATATTTATAAACAAGCATAATTTCCAAGTTGTATAAAAATATGACAATTTAAGTTAAAACATTACGATATATAAACGTACATTATGATATAACATATAATGGGTAAATATATACGGTATGATGAAGTTATAAATTTACATGTATTATATTAAAAACGTGTACATTAGGACAGGATATGTATACATACTATATCAGAAGAGAAAAAAAAAACAAAACATATAATATAAAAGTTAAGTTAAAAGTATACATCTACGGACCGTTTCTGCCGGACTAACGTAATTTACAAATGTAGCGTTCTTATGCAGAACGGAAAGAGAAAAATGTACATAGGTAGCTCGATCGATTTTAAACAAAGATATAGAAGCCATATGAGCTCATTTAATAACTCAAAATATAGGGCATCTACAGCGCTGGCATCGTTTATACATGACCTTAAGGAAAGAAACGCAACATTTGAACTATCATGGTCCATCTTGGCTAACACCCATCCGTTCGGGGTTGGATCTAACAGATGTGGATTATGCATTAGAGAGGCATATTTAATACTGAAAAACCATAATAATACCATGCTAAACAGGTTTACTGATGCAATCCCGGCATGCACGCATAAAATTCAGTCAACATTCCTTATGAAGTTCAAAAAGAATAGGAAAGTTAAAGAGAAGGTTAGGGCGAATAGTGACTGTAAAGGATCATAGCATGAATTCGAACTTAGAATAGTAATAATAATGATTTAGATAGGAATACTTCCATGAGTTAATAGTAAAAAAAATAATACAATATAATTTAATATATAAGGAAGAAAAATAATATTATAAAATAAAATAATTAGAAGTGCCAATAGACATAATATAAGCAGGCCGGAATAGAACTAGTATAATTTGAACTTGTATCGATGATTAGGGATGAACTTATAAATGAATTAATAAATGAAATAATAAATAAAATTAAATAAAATTAAAAATGGAAATAAAATACAAACAAAATCTTATTATGAACCAATCCGTAATAGGATATGATTGGGCTGGTGATTTAATTTAATTAATCAACCCATGCTAATTAGGTATTACTACATATTCTTCTGTTTTTTTATATATATACGTAATTCCGCAATTGAGAAAAAAGAGCCGTGACATAAGGTGTTGAGTCCAGTTGTCTTTTACTTGTATGTTAACATATTGTATTATGTCACTCTAAGCTTTTGATGTTTTCTATATTTTTATTCCTTGCTCTTTATGTACAACAAACATCCTGATGAAGGGAGTGTCTAATCTCTAATATGAGTACAAAAACATATTAATAGACACATCTCAGAAACGGTCCGTAGATGTATACTTTTAACTTAACTTTTATATTATATGTTTTTTTTCTCTTCTTCCTCTCTCTGATATAGTATATATACATATCCTGTCCTAATGTACACGTTTTTAATATAATACATGTAAATTTATAACTTCATCATGATGATTCCTTCTGCATGAAGAAAGAAGGTGATTCATTGTTTGATGTCCCTATGCAGAACTTTGATGGGGCTGAAATTGCCAATCTTGTCGGGTTATACATCTTGGATACCTACGAGAGATGTACCCAACCACATAAGTCAGCCCTCTTTAGGGACGATGGTTTGGCTATCTCAAGCCATATGAACTGCTACACCATGGACAGGTCCAGGAAGGACTTGATAAAAATATTTAAGGAGTTGGCCTATCCATAACAGTTACCAACCTGACTACGGTCAATTTCTTGGATGTAACCTTAGACCTGAATACAGGCAAGTATTACCTGTACAGGAAGCCTAACAAGGAAACAGTAAACATCTACAAGAGCTCAAATCATCTCCCCGCTGTAATTAGAAACCTGGTTTCAGGCATAAGCAAATGACTATCTAATCTCTCGGCTAATAGTGATATCTTTAACAGGGTCACCCCACACTACAACAATGCTTTGGCTAAGAGTGGGTTTACTGAGAAGCTCATTTCTGTGGACAACCCCCAAACACCCTCTCCTCACCCCAAAAGGATTAAGAAATTATATGGTATAACCCCCTTTTCAACCTAGAAGTTTCCACCAATGTAGCTAGGGGCTTCCTGACATTAATTAAGGAACACTTCCGCAGAGGCCACAGATGTTACAAACACTTCAACCTCCATAATGTGAAGATGAACTACTCATGCTTAGACAACATCGCATCTAAGATCGCACACATTAACAGACATAAAAATGCACCTGCACCACCCCAACCCCAAACTGCAACTAACAAAACCCCACCACGAGCCCTCTAGATGGATCCAGCCTCTCAAGTGTCGTAGTATACAGGGCCACCTTTACACCATCCAATGGTATTACTAGGCACTATACAGGTATGACAGCTAATGACTTCAAGGGAAGATACTCCCAGTATATGCACTCGTTCAGATCCAGGGACAGAGAAAATTCTACTTCCCTGTCTCATTTTCTCTGGAGACTCCGTGACCACTGAGATGAAACATCCAGCATCAAGTGGACTATTGTTGACAGAGTGCCACCATATTCACTCGGCACCCCCAGCTGCCAGCTCTGCCTCTGCAAAAAACTGCATATCCTCTAACCCACAGTATCCATCAACAAGAAATGCAATTTATCTTATTGCTGTCACCAGATGTATGTCCTTGTGGCTAATTTCAAGCTTCTGACTGCCGACTACTCAGATATACCACCTTAGCTGCTACTCTGCACCACCTGCACCAAGGTCACTGTCAACAACCAACCCCATGAGCAGGATTGCTAATTACCAGTCCCCAATGCTTACCAATCCCCAATGCTTACCAATCCCCAATGCTTACCAATTCCCAATGCTTACTAATCCCCAATGCTTGTTGTGCATATATACTCATGCATCCACACACACACAAGTGTGTGCATGCACACTAAGATGCATGCATACATACATATAAATAAATAAATATGCATGTGTGTGTGCATACATGTGTATGCATGTACAGATGCGCATGCTTGCATCAATACAGACATGCATACAAAACCATATCAGCACATCCACACACCAACATATACAACTATATACCTGCACACACCACCCCTTCCTACTCCCCCTCTAACAATCTGACTGATTTTCTGTCCACCACATGGTCGATTTCCTGTTCACCATGCAGTATTTTCCAACTAATTGTTGTCACTGATATACTGATATGCCATCATCAAACTACGACTTCACATGAGCTTCCGTGACCAATCACAGCTCACCTTACAGTAATAACAATCAACTTCTTTCATTCAAATTCAAAATGGTTGAAGACTAGCATCATTCTTGAAACTCAGAGTACCAATGAATTTGATCCATACATGTAACTCCCAATAAATTTGCTCAGTGCTCTTCTTTCGTTTGTCCACTCACTCATACATATATATATATATATATATATATATATATATATATATATATATATATATATATATATATATATATATATATATATATATATATCATCATCGTTTAATGTCCACTTTCCATGCTAGCATGGGTTGGACGATTTGACTGAGGACTGGTGAAACCAGATGGCTACACCAGGCTCCAATCTGATTTGGCAGTTTCTACAGCTGGATGCCCTTCCTAACGCCAACCACTCAGAGAGTGTAGTGGGTGCTTTTACGTGTCACCCACACGAAGGCCAGTCAGGCGGTACTGGCAACGGCCATGCTCAAAATGATGTATTTTATGTGCCACCTGCACAAGAGCCAGTCCAGGGGCACTGGCAATGATCTCACTCGAAAGCCACACTAACGATATGAATAACAAAGATAAACATAACACATGTAATTGAAATACAATACGTCCCAAAGCCAAACCACATAACACCAAAAATACCAACAACAATGTAAACACCAATACCAATAATATTAAAAGGACGATTAAGGCTAACAACGAGACGAAGCAGAAATACAATAACCACCTGAACAAAACCAATATTAAGCAATACAATGATAAGTTTAGTATAAATGACAGGGAGACCCAGCAGACTAAAAGAAACCATATATCGGGCCCACAAATACCTAACAATACAAACAGGGGAAAAAATGAAAAGACGCATATCAAAAATAAACCTAACTATAGAAATAAATTAGATAGCCGGAAAGAAAAATTCACCAGCCTTCCTAATTATGATGGCAGGTTCTATACCAGATATGGCCATAATAGCAGCAAGAACAATAAGGATACGACCTGGCTGATCATTCCCTATAACATGAACCTCAAATCTAACATAGTCTGCTCGCTAATGAACATAATTGATAAACACCTCAATGTGAACAATAAATACGCAGAAATATTTAAGAACAAAATAAGAATAGGCCACAGCCTGACATGTAACTTAGCTACCATAATAGCATCTATTAATAATAAGAAATTAGACGCATTCTATACAGCTAGAAACACCACGAACAACCAAATCAACAACCCCACCAAATAATATAACTAACTCCAACCCTAATCCAACACCCCTTTCTAGGAGGGACGCACACCGAAAAAACAATAGGGCCACACAACAACACACAGACATAGACACCCCTTACAACCTATGTGGCTGTAGAGACAGGAATAAATGTAATTTCTCCAATAGATGCAAGACAGATAATATAGTTTACCAATGTGATGTACAAACAAACAGCCACACTAAATCTTACATTGGGGCCACGAAAAACCAAATACGTCTTAGATATAATGAGCACCTATCCAGTTTTAAAAACAGAAATAAGGCAAATTCAACAGGACTTAGTAGGTATATCTGGGAACTAAACAACAATAAGATAGAATATAAACTAAAGTGGCACATACTAAAAGTAGCTAATTCCTATAACCCAACTAACAGACGCTGTGACCTCTGTCTAACTGAACGCCTCAAAATCCTAACGGCTAGTAATGACCTTTTAAACAGGAGATATGAATGTAGCCCAATTTGTCTTCACGCTAATAAATACTCATTCTCTAAGTATAATTAAATATATAATACACTACACCTCCTAAGCTAAACTAAATATGCATAAAAGAACTTTTCCTCTAAGTATTATTAATTATAAGTAGATACGAATAAGACCAGAGTTAGCCCCCTTTTCACCTAAATTTAAGGTTGCTACCCTGTACTAACACCGCCGGTGCTATAAATATACGACGGATCCCTCAATCATAAAATCACGTGGAGATGCATTTGATTAAAACCGGAATAATGAGCTTAAATAGCACCCATCCTACATCCCCTTACAGGAAGACCAACACAACTTCAACTAAAACGTAAGGCTTTCTTTACCTATCGCTATTATTACACCACCATATACATTAATATACCCACAAATCACTTCTCGTACATCCCTCGCACCACGAACTCTTAACATACTCCTCAACATTCTGATGAGATCTGCCAAACCATTGGCTAGATTGAAACGTACGTAAATGACTATTACATAACATTCACAATGACTCACTACATAACCTCAACCTCCACAATGACTCATTACATAACCTCCACACAATAAAACAACGGCTATCTAGCCCAACAGAATTGCTTCTTTTTGTATTTGTTGCTCCATTCTCCACATAAATATACATTATATATATATATATATATATATATATATATATATATATATATATATATATATATATATATATATGTGTGTGTGTGTGTGTGTGTGTACAGATATTATCATATATATGTATATGTCTATATATATATGTATATATTTGTTCATATGATGATATCTCCACAATGTGTTGATGAGATAAACATATAATCGCTACCAAGTTAGCAAGCGATTTCTCCCCAAAGGTCTATAGTAGACTCCTTATGGATCGATCTCCTTAGTTATATATCAAAAATTTAAATGAGAGTTTTGACGCTAATATCCATTATTATTGAAGTTTATTCCTATGTCAACATTTCTGTATAAGGTTATATTTAACTGTCAAATTCAAATTAAATAAGAAAATTACCTTACACATCTTCAGGGTAAAAGGTAAAGAGTAAACACCAAAAACATCGTCTCTAAGTCTGGTTCATATTCAAATTTCTCCTTAAATAAAGGTCCGTCTAAGGGAGAAAACCCCTAATAATATTATTAATTATAAATAATCACATATAACAAATGTTGATTCCTGGTAATAACTTCTAAATCAATGGAAATCTATAGAATCAATGGAAATCTCTAGAAACTTTAGCAAATAAACACAAATACAAATACAATTGCTATTGGTAAATTATACATTGATATGCCCTGCCTTTAAACCTAATATTATACTATAATATACTATAATACCCGATCATACTGAAATTTATAACTTATTTAAACCAGAGAAATGTGTGCCTCGGATAACGACTACATCTGAAAGCATTATATGTGAGTTTATTTATCAACTTACCCTTAGAGAATAATATAAAATATAATTCTAGATTACACAGCGAGCAATATCTCTTACCTTTGTCATAAGGGAAAGATTTCCAATATTAGATGGACCTTTATTTAAGGAGGAATTTATTTAAGGAGAAATTTGAATATGAACCAGACTTAGAGACAATGTTTTTGGTGTTTACTCTTTACCTTTTACCCTGAAGATGTGCAAGGTAATTTTCTTATTTAACTTGAATTTGACAGTTAAATATGACCTTATACAGAAATGTTGAAATAGGAATAAACTTCAATAATAATGGATATTAGTGTCAAAACTCTCATTTAAATTTTTGATATATATATCTATATATATATATATATATATATATATATATATATATATATATATATACACACACACACATACATTTCCTCTAATCGCCATTTTGTGAAGAAATCTTGGTTCCAACAAAAAGGAAGATATGTATTTGCATTTTTCTTGTTCTGTTTCACACTCAAACACAGACATTTTTATTCTGATGTATAATTTTATATCTTATAATTTGCATTTGACATTATATACTTGACTTTGTAAGGTTGATATATATACTAATTCATATTTATAATGTATAATTTATAAATTTTAATTCTTAATATTACAAAGTATAATTTTGATTTTTAATTTTTAATGTTTAATTTATTGCTTAATTTAATGCTTATTTTTTAAAGGGATCTAAAATTAGATTAGCAATACTTTGAAAAAGAACCTGAAGATGTGTTGGAATAATTGTAAAACTGATGATTGCATATATATATTTATATATGTATATATATATATGTATACATTTGTGTGTATGTATATATATTGTAATCTTCCAATACTGAAACACAAGAAGTTCCGTCATAATTAATAAATTTAGGGTAGGGTTAGGGTTAGGGTTAGGGGTTAGGGTTAGGGTTAGGGTTAGGGAATTATTATTGACTTTTATTAGATACTTTGTATATTACGAGATAAATATATAAATATAAGATAAAGAATATCCCAAGGAATGATATGCAGATGCATGTAATGCTGAAGGTTTGTACCAGATTGATTTGGAAATTTGTTTTCCCAAATTAATTAAATTAATTATACAATTGGTTCTACCACTAGGACTTATTATATATGTCAGATATAGATCTATCAGATAGGATTGAGGCGATAGAGTGAAACTCATCTTTGAAGGATATACCTATTCCCAGCAGGAAAGAATATACACAAGACCTGATTAACCAGCTAAAACACTTTATAAATAGAATGAAATGGAAGGCTCACTACTGCAATAACAACAATCCTAATAAGAATAATACTCACATGGAAGATATAGACTTCATAAAAAGAAACTTCAAATCTAAGCAGGAACCTCCCAATAATAGAATTATACAGGACTTTGAGGAGAAAATATGGAATATGGTGAAAAATATAAAATTAAAAAGATACCCTAACAGACACAACAAGCACCTCAGCAACTTATATAGAAAAATAGAAATATTAAAGAACTAGGATGGTGTTATAGTACAATCTGATAAGACCAGGAATTTATAGAGACTAGATACACTACTTTATGATAACCTACTAGAAAAGGAAATAATGAAAAAATATAAGGTAGTTAATGAGAATTATTTAGATAATCCCCAAAACCCAAAAAAATTATGGTTAAATATGGTATTGAAAATAGAATTGAACCATATGTCCCGATGCATCCAAAAATAAGGATTAAAGACCATAAGGATAATTTTTACTCAAACCCCCAAGTAAGGCTAATATGCCCTAAGCAAGTCAAATATAGGCAGACTTAATAGACTAATATTAGATAAATATATAGTTAAATTAAATAGGTGAGATAATCTTAAACTCTGGAATTGTATCTGAGATACTATAAAATGGTTTAATAATATTCAGGATTAAAATATATGTAAATTCCTTCAAATTGATATAAAGAATTATTATTCATCTATAAATGAAGTGGTTTTAAATAAGGCCCTATCATACACTGTGAGAAAGGTAAATATGTCATTTGAAGAAGTCAAAGTGGTGTTGGCCACGAGGAAGTCTATTATAAAATATAAACTATGGGCAAAAAAAGACAAGAGATTGTTTTGATATACCCATGGGTGCCCTGGATTCTGCCCAGGTTACCGATCTTATAGGTTTATATCTCTTATCTAAAATAGAAATAGAATTTACGAATATAGAGGGTGGTCTTTAAAGGGTGAACCTACTACTTGTATCTAGGAACTGTACTAATAGGTCATTAGAATGCCTTAAGAAGAAAATGTACAAGTTCTTTAAGAATTATGACCTAAGGATATCTATATAGAATGAACAATATGCAATATATTACCTAGACATCAACCTTAATCTAGTCACTAATAATTTGAATGAAAATGTAAAGTATATTAGTTCTTTAAGTACCCATCCTAGATCAGTTAAAGAAGCTTTAATAGATAATATAGACAAAAGAATATCTATGCTATCCTCAGATTATGACACTTTTAATAAACATGCCCCATATCATAATAAAGCATTAAAAAAAGCAGGATATAACTCTAATATAAATTTTTTTAAATATTACGAACACATTAATAATATAACAAGTAATCCTAATAAAACTAATAATAATTCTAACAGTAAAAATATGAATAATAATAAATAACAATATAACAAAGATAAATACAATATAGATGTTATTAATGATTACAATAATAATAGTAATATTGATAATGAGAATATGGCCCCAGCATGGCCACAGCTCATGTGCTGAGACTAGATAAAATAACAAAAAAAATGAATTGTAAGAAAAATAGTAAATTATACAAGGAGAGATATAATATGCCTAAGAATAACAATTTAATAATGATGATGTCTAATAATGATAATATAAAAATAAAAAGGACATTATTTGGTTAATTATTCCGTATGGGGCCCAAGTGATAACTAATATTATTAAGGAGACACTTAAAATTGTAAGAATGTTTTTTTTTAAACTGTCATTCAAATATATTTTCCAATAGAACCATAAGAGTGGGATACTCAATACCGAGAAAAATAGATAATATCATTTCCTCTATAAATAATAACAAATTAAATAATTATCATAATAGCATAATAAATAATAGCTCTAGCCGACAATGATAAAAGTCTTAATCAACATATAGAAAAATGTTCATGTTGTGATAAGACTAAATGTAAGCTCTCTAATAATTGTAATATTGATAATGTAATTTATAAATGTATAGTAAGCTCCAAGAACAATAATAATAAAATTATAAATAAGGTTTATATTGGATCAACAGCTAATGAAATTTAAAAAAGAATGTCCCAACACTACTAGACCTTCAAAAATCCTAATTTAAGTAAGTCCACAGGCATAAGTAAATATATATGGGAATTAAAATTTAGAAAAAGAGAGTACACCCTTAATTGGAGTATAATAGGTAGAGTCCACTCCTATTATATTGGAAATAAAATGTGTTTATTATGCATAACAGAATTTATGAAACTACTACAGTCTAGAGATGAATTATTAAACATATACGATGAATGTGGAGATAAATGTAGGCACTGAAGTAATTTTACCTTCAATAGAATGAAATACTGAACCTCTCCCCCATCCTGAATCAAATAACCACATGCTTTTATTTCTACAGCACTTGAATAGATTATATAAATAAATAATTTAAATAAATAGATAGATAGATGGCAAGGCGGTGAGCTGGCAGAAACGTCATTGTCTGTCCTTGTTTGTCACCTCTGTGTGTAGCCCCTTGGGGGCAGTAAAGAAATAAGATAGATAGATAGATAGATAGATAGAAATGTATTTGGACAAAATAATGCAAATACCTAGAATCATAGCATCACAATTTTAAAATATCTATAAAACTGTCAAAAGCTTGTTTATTGTCATGCTTTTTGATTTATCATTAGTGTTGCTTAATATGTTTTGCTAAAATTGCTGTTTCTTTACAGATATCATCAGAAAAAGGTAATTCAAATTCATTAAAATGACACATCTATCGGACTTTCAAAGAGGTCGAATTGTTGGTGCTCGTATGGCAGGTGCTAGTGTAACGAAAACAACCAAAATGTTTGGTGTATCTGTCTCGAAAGTAACGACAGCCTTTGAGAAAGAGAGAAAAACGTCCTCGTCAAAACAAAAATCCGGAAGAAAACCAAAACTTTCAGATAGTGACTGTTGGACTCTCACGCGAATTGTTGGAAGGGATCACAAAAGTACAGCTCCCAAAATTACTGTACAGCTTAATGACCACCTCGAGAAACCAGTTTCCACAAAAACTGTTTGCTGGGAGCTGCATAAAGCCAGATTTCACAGAAGGGCTGCAATGAGAAAACCACTACTTTCAAAAACAAACATTGCAAAGTGTTTAGAACGGTCCCTAGCGTAGTGGAAGAATGTAATTTTCTCAGACGAGTCATTCTTTACCATATTTCCAACCAATATGTGGAGACAGCCAAAAGAAGCGTTTGACCCAGACTGACTTCTTCCAACTGTTAAACATGGAGGAAGATCTGTGATGATCTGGGGGGCTATATCTTGGAAATCCGCCAGCCCAATGGTTTCCCTTCATTGCAGAATTAACAGTCAAGACTATTTATGCATTCTATCTGATCAAATTCATCCAGAGGGAAACGCAATCTTACAGGATAATAATGTACCAATTCACACAGCTGAAGTTGTTACTGAATGGTACGAGCATATATAAACATCACGTTCACTAACAGAGAAAAGCCATAGAGAGTTACATGTATATATATATTTATATTGAAAATGAAAAAATACTATAATAAGTGTCTAACTAAATAATAAAGCTATACTTAAAATTGATTTAGTGTATGAAAAGTTATGGGTATGAAGCAATGAAAAAATCTAAAAACTTAACAGGGAAAAAACCTACCATCATAATACTGCTACAGAAAAAATATATACATATATTCTCTATTTAAAAATCTCCAATTTAAAATTTTGCCCCGTGTAGGAGAGATAATCATAAATGAAAAAAAATATTAAAAAAACAGAAAAAATATATGAAGAAAAAATTATTATCAATTCACAAGGAATAAATAAGTATACACCTAACACATAAATATACAAACATACATACACACACACACACACATGTATGAGAGCATGTGTATGGGAAGATACATGTAATATGATTAACATGTATTCACATAAAACAAATATATATATGTATACATATACATACACATAACATATACATAAATACACATACAATACATATACATACATGCACATATACAATACATATACACACATACACACACACACACACACCCATATATATATATATATGCACATACACACAAACATATACGAACAAATGTACATATACATATATATATATACAGATACACACACACACACACACACATATATATATATATATATATATATATATATTATATATATACATACATACACACATACATACCTATACATATACACACACACACACACACATATATATATATATATATATATATATTATTTTGCTTAAAATATATATATATATATACATTACACATACATACACACATATATGCAAATATATATATACACACATATATACACATATACATACACACACACATATATATACACAGGTACATATATAAAATACCTATAAAAACATATATATATGTATATATATATATATATATATATATATATATATATATATATATATATATATATATATATATATATAAGAATTTAAGGATTGGAGAAAACGTATGTTATAATTGCATACTTTATTCCTACATATGTTTCAAAGGATTACAACCTGTGTGATCCATAGGGATCTTTGATATTAAAATTGTAACCTTCTCATCAGGGAAAGCATGGGAATCATCTTAAACGTAAGACATTATGACCGATTATGAAAACAATAGATGGATAAGGTTATGACTTTTACGTAGGTTCTTCCTCTACACCTTTATCCACTAGAATTTCTAACCATTTTTCATCCTTTAGAGATAGAAGCAAACGTAATACCACGAGCCTTAGCAAACTAATTTGGGATCTTAAAGATAATAACATTAAATTTAAACTAGACTGGCTTATTCTTTCTATTTCTAAGCCATATGAAAAGGGTGGAAAATTCTGTGATTTATGTGTAACA
>NC_142947.1:27355665-27409558 GCF_046866305.1 Octopus bimaculoides
GACTGTTTCATACTCTGGAATGAAAACACAGATGAACTCTTGAAATTCAAAAGTCTATTGAACAGTGTCAACCCAAACATACAGTTCACAATGGAGTACAACCAAAAGGAGCTTCCATTCTTGGATATACTAATTAAAAAAGTAAACTTAAAAATAGAAACGGACATATTTTACAAAACCACAGACGCCAAACAATATCTACTATTTGATTCATGCCACCCAAGACACACCAAGACAAACATCCCCTTCAACCTTGCAAGAAGGATATGCACAATAGTGTCAGAAGAAAATACTAGAGACTACAGACTACAAGAACTCAAAAACACACTAATTGACAGACACTACCCAGTTCAACTCATAGGGGATGGAATCAGACGTGCATCACAAATTAACATAGAAAACTTAAGAAAAATTAAACACAGCAACACACATTCCCCGAAAATACTGCCGTACATATCCACATACAACCCCAGAAACAAAGAAGCCTTCACCATCATCACCCAAAACATACCAATGCTACATAAGGACCCCAAATTAAAGGAAATTTTACACACACACAAAATCATCAAAAGCCACAAACAACCAAAATCACTGAAAAAGATCCTCACAAAGGCAAAATTATTTTCCGAAACAACAGATGCGAAAGTAAACAAATGTGGTCGACCAAATTGTGCAACATGCCCAAACATTCTAGAAGGTTCAGAATTCCTCTTCAAAGAGGGACACAAATTCAAAGTTAAATCTAACTTTACTTGTGCCTCAGAAAATCTTATTTATGTAATAAGATGTTCGGGCTGCCACGAGAACTACATAGGGTCCACAGGATTATCGCTCAGACGTAGATGCACTCTGCACCGCCAGCAGAACCGAATGATACCTTTTAGTGATCATATTGAGAAATGCGCAAAACAAATGCTACCACAATTTATAATCTTTCCTTTTTATCAATGTGCCATTAAAACACCAACACAGATTAGATTAAATAAGGAAACCTTTTTCATTCAAAAATACAAACCCAAACTTAACCATTGCTAACACATTTAAATAAGGAAATTCATCACCCCACGGGGAAAAAAAAAGGGAGGGAAAAAAATATAGAAGAAAACCATGGTAAATTAATCAAATTCTACCACCTCCTAGATTTCGATTATCTCCCCTATACCGGAAGAAATCCCTAATTACCTCCCCCTATCTAGAACTCTTCTTTCTCAGACTGGAACGAACACGACACAATGAAGTAGAGAAATTTGAAAAGACAACACGAAACCGGTTATTTCTCAAAATACAATGTTTATATACCAAAAATATTTTATAACATTTTTCTAACATTTTTCTGACATAATTTAAATATATACTTTAACCATGTAACACAAGCCTTCTGTAGTTTTTTCACTCTTATTATCTTTTATACATCCAACCACGTGCTTTCACATACCAACTTTCTCACCCATATACCAAAACATGTGAGACCGAAAATGCCACAGAAGATCAATACTTCGGATAAAATTACAAACGAGGATATACTTAAAGAACTCAAAAATATTAACTCACACCTCATTACCTTAAATAACAAAATCGAGAACTCAAATCTTCTCGCCTGAGAAAGGATAAACAGTGGAGTCACTACTCACTACACTGATCAGGTTAGTAATGATTTACAACTTTTATGTACAACCCTCAAATCAATATACACTAACAAACCTAACAATGAACAACAACCTCCTCTACATGATACTATCGACGAATTCATTATAAAACAAGAACAAATTAGTAAAGATTTAAACACTCTGTGTACTACACTAAAGTCGGTATTCACAAACAAACCGAACAACAGCCAACGCACACCAAATGAAACACATCAGGACGCCATACTTACACAAGTCAATTTAACAAAAAGAAAAATAGAGAATATTTGGAATACAAGCCTCCATAATAGAAAACTCGCTTACTGGAATATGATAAAAAATTTCAACAAAGCAGATATTTACAAGGGATGGATGAACTCAACACCAATTATTCTCCCACACAAATTCCAGATCAAAACAATACCAAATGAACCTGACGGACAGAGAACCATCAGGGAAAAGTTAGCACTATTTCATCTAAAATCAGAGATTGAACTACTAAGACTTAGGGCCTCCACTAATGAAGAAAAATATAAAAACATCGACGAAGAGATGCACAGGGAAATAAACAAACAAACCGAGGGACAACCCCTCGAAAATACCATAAATTTTTGGAAAGAAATCTGTGAAAAGGAAGAAAGAAACTCTCTCCTACGCTGGGAAAAAAGCAATGATTCCTTCCAAAGATATGAATCAACTTTTAAACAAGAATTCAGCACAGATAATCCTTTCCTAAAGAAAAGAACTATAAATAATAAACAAAAACTGAACAACGCACAAACCACCACCAATTTCAACCACTTAATCAACAACAACCCTCCTCATTACCCTCCATACACCATAAATAGAAATCACTTACAACCACCACTTTTGAACCACCCAAAACTAAACAGGGAACAAGCTTACAGACAACGCATTTATGAAATAGATTGCACCAAACCTAAAGATCACCCATACACCAGGAACAGAACACACCAACAACGTCCCAATACCAGGCATAACCACCCCATAACAATCCAAAACAACACTAGGATAAGAAACACACCACATGCTAGTCACTACTACCCTATGACCCAAAATTACTGGCCCCCACCGAACTCAAGAACAACACAAAATAACATCAGATCAAGAAACATCCCACATCACTAACCAAAACACCCATAGACACCCACACACATATAACAATCTAAGGCAACAATACTACCATACCCCCGAACCAATCCCATATAACCTAACAGACAACTCATGCAAACAAAATTACAAACAACATTTTTTAGCCCCAGGCCAGAGACACCAGGACACAGGCTGTAATCTAGTAATCAGAAAAAACCGAAGATAATCAATCTCTCAACCAAACCTCTTTCAAGCATAAAAATAGACATCCTCTCAAAAGGGCTAAAATTCACCCCAACTCCACGCAGAGCCAACCAAAATGAAGTGAAGGACAGTATAACAGAATTCTGTAGAAAATTAAAACTCACAGAAGCATTTACCAATCACAACACTGAAGATGACTCACTAGTCAAAAACAAAAGTGAGCACATCCCACACAAAGGTAGAAATAAAAATCTAGATGAATTCTGCAACCACATCGAGAACTTCCCTTACCACACCATGCATAAACAGACAGTAAACTCAAACTTTAACACTACACAATGGAAGGAACTAATAGAACTCCAAAATGATGAAGATATTACGATTAAGGAAGCAGATAAAGGAAGTGCAGTTGTAATAATGGACACATTATACTATAAAAACCTAATATTCTCCATGCTGGATGACAACCAACACTATGAAAAAGTCACAAACTACACCCCACAAAAAATAATGAAAACCCTGTCCTCACTAATTAAAACACATGGAAATGAACTGACAACCAAGGAGATTGATTTTCTAACAAACTTCAAATGCAAACCCAGCCTTTTCTATGGTCTGCCAAAAATACACAAAAGCCAGATCATAAATGAAACCATCAAAAAATCACCAAAGACATACATACATACACCAAACCCGGGGGATCTAAAACTGCGACCCATCATAGCTGGCCCAGCCTGTGAAACACACAGACTAAGTCTATTTATGGACATCCTCTTAAAACCCTTCCTTAAACACATAAATAGCTATATCAGAGATGACTTGGATATGCTAAATCACCTCCCAAAGGAAGTCAAGGAAGAAACAATCATGGTCTCATTTGACGTGATTAATTTATACACCAGTATACCTCATAATTATGGACTTGAGGCAATTCAATTCTGGCTGGATCAATTCCCGAAAGAAATCCCAAACAGGATCAGTAAAGAATTCATTACTAAATTGGTTGAATTCATCTTACGAAACAACCACTTCATGTTTGACAATACTTTCTACCGACAAAAATCCGGAATTGCTATGGGCACTAGGGCAGCTCCAGTCATTGCGAACCTAACAATGGGTTACTTGGAAATAATAATATACCAGGAATCTTTATCCACCTTTGGAAACACCCTTTCCCAATACATAAAAGAAAATTGGAAAAGGTTCCTGGACAACTGTTTCATACTCTGGAATGAAAACACAGATGAACTCTTGAAATTCAAAAGTCTATTGAACAGTATCAACCCAAACATACAGTTCACAATGGAGTACAACCAAAAGGAGCTTCCATTCTTGGATATACTAATTAAAAAAGTAAACCTAAAAATAAAAAAACGGACATATTTTACAAAACCACAGACGCCAAACAATATCTACTATTTGATTCATGCCACCCAAGACACACCAAGACAAACATCCCCTTCAACCTTGCAAGAAGGATATGCACAATAGTGTCAGAAGAAAATACTAGAGACTACAGACTACAAGAACTCTTAAAAAACACTAATTGACAGACACAACCCAGTTCAACTCATAGAGGATGGAATCAGACGTGCATCACAAATTAACATAGAAAACTTAGGAAAAGTTAAACACAGCAACACACATTCCCCAAAAATACTGCCGTACATATCCACATACAACCCCAGAAACAAAGAAGCCTTCACCATCATCACCCAAAACATACCAATGCTACATAAGGACCCCAAATTAAAGGAAATTTTACACACACACAAAATCATCAAAAGCCACAAACAACCAAAATCACTGAAAAAGATCCTCACAAAGGCAAAATTATTTTCCGAAACAACAGATGCGAAAGTAAACAAATGTGGTCGACCAAATTGTGCAACATGCCCAAACATTCTAGAAGGTTCAGAATTCCTCTTCAAAGAGGGACACAAATTCAAAGTTAAATCTAACTTTACTTGTGCCTCAGAAAATCTTATTTATGTAATAAGATGTTCGGGCTGCCACGAGAACTACATAGGGTCCACAGGATTATCGCTCAGACGTAGATGCACTCTGCACCGCCAGCAGAACCGAATGATACTTTTTAGTGATCATATTGAGAAATGCGCAAAACAAATGCTACCACAATTTATAATCTTTCCTTTTTATCAATGTGCCATTAAAACACCAACACAGATTAGATTAAATAAGGAAACCTTTTTCATTCAAAAATACAAACCCAAACTTAACCATTGCTAACACATTTAAATAAGGAAATTCATCACCCCACGGGGAAAAAAAAGGGAGGGAAAAAAATATAGAAGAAAACCATGGTAAATTAATCAAATTCTACCACCTCCTAGATTTCGATTATCTCCCCTATACCGGAAGAAATCCCTAATTACCTCCCCCTATCTAGAACTCTTCTTTCTCAGACTGGAACGAACACGACACAATGAAGTAGAGAAATTTGAAAAGACAACACGAAACCGGTTATTTCTCAAAATACAATGTTTATATACCAAAAAGATTTTATAACATTTTTCTAACATTTTTCTGACATAATTTAAATATATATTTTAACCATGTAACACAAGCCTTCTGTAGTTTTTTCACTCTTATTATCTTTTATATATATATATATATATATATATATATATATATATATATATATATATACATATTTATATATACACACACACACAAAAATCTACAAGTATACATATAGACATATGCACAGATGGAGACATATACATGTGTGTGCAGTATATATGCAAGTACGTTGTATAAAATAAAGAGGGATAAGAAGTAGAATAAGAACCAATAAGAAGAATATGGGGTTATCAATAAAAAACTATTTCAGGTTAATGAAAAAAAATTTAGACATATGTTTAGAAGAAAAAACTCTCTCATCTCTAGACTTTAAGATATAACAATTCATCTTCATAATTATATAAGACTCTTCTAGGTATAAAAAACAAGTTCTATTGCTAATCCTATAAGAAGGAGCAGAAGAAATAATATTCCAAGAAATTGAGAAATTTATGTTATCCTTTTTTGATAGACTAGTATTACTTTCTATCCAAGGATCAGTAAAAGATGATTTATGATTATTCAAACATAATTTAAAACCTATATAATGAAACTTAGAGAGATCATGGGTTATAACAGTAACTTTATATACTACATTTTTCTTTTCACAATTACCTTTTACCTCACAGGTGTTTGGGTTTCTACAGTTATAATTATTACTAATATTAGATGTTCTATTGTTATGTGTATATGTATTAATAGAGATAGGAATAATGTGAGGATGAGAATTGTTGGTATTAAATACAGATCTATTGGAATAGTTGAGGTTAGTATTTGTAACAGAGAAGGTTAATTCTTTGTAGTAATGGTTTAAATTTCTATTGTTAAAGGAAGAAATAATCCTAAATAAGTTGGGAGAAACAGAAAAACCAAATGTAATCATCTTGTTATTAAATATCTTAGCATACCTAGAGTTACCAAAGTTTGATCCAATAATAGAATGAACAGACTTTATAAAATTAGACTTCAAATGTATAGCAAAAGGAAATATAATCCAAATTATGTTATTGTTGTGTTACTTATTGGTATGGTGGTTTGTATTAGATGGGTCACCCATTCGAATATATGGTATAGGTTTTTTTTTTACCTCTAATATTATTATTATTATTTTGAACATCATTAAAATTGGTTGTGTAGTTATGTGAGTTATTAAGAGGATGTGATGAAATAGAAGATTTGTTTGTAAAGAGACTTTGTTTCATGTTACTATTTTTAGCTATGTTAATGTTTTTCCCATAATTACTGTCTGTACCATTACAATTAATTATATTATTAATAATACTGGTATTCATAATTATCTGGTTAGTAAAATCATATTAATTGGTCTATTATTGTTAAAAAATTTGTTTTATGGTTATCTTTATGAATATAATTTATAGAATTAAGTTGTGTACCAGTGTGTTCTAATTTATTATGGGGTGTGAATTTTTTTGTGTGTTTATTGAAATTCTTATCCACATAACTATTAGTATGATTAGAAAAATCATTGTCAATATTGTTGTACTTAATTTGATATTTATAACCAGCTTTCTTAAGAGCTAAATTGTAATAGTTTTAATGCTTGTTAAAAATGTCTTCATTAGAGGATAAGTTAGTTAGTTCTATTTTCAATGTTATAAGGTATGATATCAATAATATTACAATAAATTACTCTGTGCATGTATATCAGTAATATTGTTATTGGGTTTATGGTATGGTTGGTAAAATGATGTAGTGAGGTTAAAATTTATATTATTTATATATATATATATATATATGTCTCTTAAAAGATAGAGCTCAAAATCAATGCATTGAAGATACTTTATTGCAGCAACAATTATAATAACAGAAACAACCACAATAAGCCAAACCTATGCACATTTCAATAGGGTATCCCAGATAAATAAACCACATCATAAGATGTCTCGTAAAATATTTGTTACAATATTTTACGAGACATCTTATGATGTGGTTTATTTATCCGGGATACCCTATTGAAATGTGCATAGGTTTGGCTTATTGTGGTTGTTTCTGTTATTATAATTGTTGCTGCAATAAAGTATCTTCAATACATTGATTTTGAGCTCTATCTTTTAAGAGACATATATACATATATATATACAAAAACTCACCTGTGAGCTTTTTGCTAAGACTGTTAACAGATACTATATATTTTGTAAAATTTGTTTTATAAAAGTATATATTTAATATATATATATATATATATATATATATATATATATATATATATATATATATATATACACATATATATACAGATATTATGTGTGTATATATATATATATATATATATATATATATGATAGGGACCTTCACTTTGTGGCTGGCGACTTCAATGGGCATGTTGGACAACATACAGGGAGCTTCCATGGCGTACATGGAAGCTATGATTTTGGTTTCTGCATGGAGGAGGGAACCAGGCTGCTGGAGTTCTGCGATGCAAATGATCTTATGGTTTGTAATACTAAATTCAGGAAACCTGTCAGTCACCTATTCACCTACCTATCTGGTGGACACACTAGTCAAATTGACTACATCCTCATCAGAAAACAGGAAAGATGGCTACTTATAAATGCCAAAACCTTCCCAGGTGAAGAATGCACCCCCCAACATAGATAAGTAGTTAGTGACTTCAAAATCAGGGCTAAATGGATGTCCAGAAGATGATCAGCATGGAGAAGAAGGGTCTGGAAGCTTAAGGATCCTGCTAATGGACAGAGACTTAGAGACGTAGTACTCAAAGCTTTTGACGAAATAGAGGCGGATATAGCATCACATGATATGGAAAACAACAGGAGGTTTCTATGGGACAACTTATTGAGGGCTACTGACCAGATCTGTGTACGGTGCAAAGTCTCCTCTCGACCAAAGGTAATGTAATGGTGGAACAAAGTAGTTGACAGGGCCATTAGGGAAAAGAAACAGGCATGAAAGGACTGGAAGAACGGTGGTAGGAGGGAATTATATAAGACTGACAGAAGGGAAGCTAAGAGACAGATTTACTTAGCTAGAGGGGAAGCAGATAAGAAAAAAATTGTCAGTGATCTTCATCGTGAGAACCAAAGACTTGAAGTGCTTTGTGCTACAAGACAGTGTGTGAGAGAGAATCATGATGTCATGGGAGAGAAATATGTCTGCATGAATGATGGCTAACTTGCATTTAATGAGGCTGCAAGGAGAGAGACTCGGAAACACTATGAAAGTTGCTAAATGAAGAGAATGAATGGCAGAAAGAGAGTCTGCTGAATGTCATCCCAAAAGAGGGGCCAGTTATCTGAATTGACAGTACCTTGGTAGATAAAGCAATTAAGAGTATGAAGACAGGGAAAGCCTCCGGCCAATCAGGAATCACCGCAGAGATGCTTAAAATATCTGGCAGTGTTGGCTATATTCTACTCACTCGTATAGTCAATCAGGTGACACATGAAGGAGTCATACCCAAAGACTGGTGTAGCAGCACCATAGTCAGCTGCAACAAAGGTACAGGTGATGCATTAGATACAAATAATTACAGAGGTATCAAGTTATTGGATCAGGTAATGAAAGTTACAGAGATGGTTATAGCCTAAATAATTAGGGAGCAAGTAGTCTAGACGAGATGCAGTTTGGGTTTGTGCCAGGCAGAAACACCACTGATGCTATATTTCTGGTAAGATAGCTGCAGGAGAAATACCTAGCCACATATAAACCTCTGTACCTGGCTTTTGTTGACATGGAGAAAGCCTTTGACAGGGTTCCCCAATCCCTTATCTGCTGGTCAATGCAGAAACTAGGGATAGATTAATGGTTAGTAAGAGCTGTACATGCCATGTACAGGGATGCTGTCATTAAGGTGAGGGTTGGCAACGAGTACAGTGAAGAATTCCGGGTAGGAGTAGGTTTTTACCAAGGATCAGTCCTCAGTCCCTCTTATTCATCATAGTCCTCCAGGCAATAACAGAGGAATTCCCAGGATGCCCTTGGGAGCATCTCTATGCTGATGACCTTGCTCTAACAGCTGAGTCACTATCAGAACTAGAGGAGAAGTATCAGGTGTGGAAGCAAGGTCTAGAATCGAAGGGCCTTAGAGTCAATCTAGCAAAAACCAAAGTCTTAATAAGTAGGAAGGCAGACAAATCACAAATCCCTTCAGGTAGGTGGCCTTGTTCGATGTGTAGAAAAGGCATGGGTAGAAACTCCACAAGAGGTACATGATGTAAGCTATGGATACATAAGAGGTGCAGCAATATCAAAGGAAGGCTAACTGGAAAGATAGGTTTTGTGTGTGGCAAATGCTCAGGAGCAATAAACACTTCTGTCACATTCCAGGGGGAAAAACTACAAGTAGTTGATAGCTTCCATTACCTAGGTGACCAAGTCAGTAGCGGGGGTGGATGCTCTGAGAGTGTAGCTGCTAGAATAAGAATAGCCTGGCCAAAGTTCAGAGAGCTCCTACCTTTGCTGGTGATAAAGGGCCTCTCGCTTAGAGTAAAAGGTAGATTGCATGATGCATGTGTACGAATAGCCATGCTACATGGCAGTGAAACATGGAGCGTGACTACTGAGGACATGCATAAACTGGCAAGGAATGAAGTTAGTATGCTCCGCTGGATGTGCAATATCAATGTGCATACACGACAGTGTAAGTACCCTGAGAGAAAAGTTGGACTTATTAAGCATCAGATGTGGTGTGCAAGCGATACGACTGTGCTGGTATGGTCATGTGGTGCGAATGGATGAGGACAGCTGTGTGCAAAAGCATCACACCCTAGCAGTTGAGGGAACCTGTAGAAGAGGTAGACGCAGGAAGACTTGGGATGACGTGGTGAAGCATGACCTTCGGACATTGCGCCAAGCCAAGTGAGACTATAACCATGGCCTATGCCAGTGCAGCATAACCAGCTCATTTCAGAGTACCCTTAAATCACTGGGCAATAAACTGTGCTTCCAAAGACCTGTTGAGGCAAGTGAAATTATTGTCATGGCCGATGACAGTACTGATTAGCACCCAAGCCGGAGACATGTAAAAAGCACCATTCGAGTGTGGTCGATGCCAGTGCCACCTGACTGATCCCGTATTGGAGGCACGTTAAAAGCACCATTCAAGGCTGATTGTTACTAGTGCCACCTGATTGGCTCTTGTGCTGGTGGCACATAAAAAGCACCATTCAAGCATGGTCAATGCCAGTACTGGCTGACCAGTCCTGTGCCAGTGACTTGTAAAAAGCACTATTCAAGCGTGGTCATTGCCAGTGCCAAATGACTGGCTCGCATGCTGGTGGCATGTAAAGCAAATCATTCAAGTGTGGACAATGCCAGTACCACCTAACCGGCCCTTGTGCTGGTGGCATGCAAAAGGCACTCACTACACTCATGGAGTGATTGGCATTAGGAAGGGCATCCAGCTGTAGGAACTTTGCCAGATTTGATTGGAGCCCCATGCAGATTTTGGCTTGCCAGTCCTCAGTCAAACCACCCAACCCATACCAGCATGGAAAGCGGACATTAAACGATAATGAAGAATATGCTGATGATAGCTGTATATATATATATTTTTATATATATATATATATATATATATATATATATATATATCATCATCATCATCATCATCATTGTTTAACATCCGCTTTCCATGCTAGCATGGGTTGGATGATTTGACTGAGGACTGGTGAACCAGATGGCTACACCAGGCTCCAATCTGATTTGGCAGAGTTTCTACAGCCCTTCCTAATGCCAACCACTCCGAGAGAGTAGTGGGTGCTTTTACATGCCACCAGCACAAAGGCCAGTCGGATGGTACTGGCAACGACCACGCTCAAAATGGTATATTTTACGTGCCACCTGCACAGGAGCCAGTCCAACGGCACTGGCAACGATCTCGCTCTAATGACTTTTCACATGCTACTTCCAGGAATGTAACGCTGCAGCACAAGTGCCAACGCTGGTAACGATCACACTTGGTTATAATTTAAAAAATTTAAAAACTCCCATAGCCCTCCTAATAATTTCCATAACTTGTATGACTCTTATATAAAACATAAATTAATTAATACTTGCAAAACCATTTAATACATTTCTGGTGCAAATACTATTCTTTTCCTTTTCCCTGATGATGGGAGCATTCCTTGGAAATAAATCATAAGATTCACATGTGCTCTCTGAATGAACTCTAGAAACGATTGTCGGAATACTTCATTTCCTTTAAATATGCTACCAAAAACTCTTTTTAAACATCTATTACTCCCTCCATTCCATAATTTATTTTGAATTTTTAAAAGAAATGTTTTTCTATATTTCATTATTCTAATCTATATTTTTATCTATACTCTATTATATTGATATATCTATATATTTATTTGTCCTTGCATATTTTTAACATTCATCTACATTTTTATATTTCTATATCTTTATATTCTGAATGTATTAATATATGTTTTAGATAATTCTATCATATTAAATCCGTATATGTATACACCAACTGTAGTCTGCCTGAGTTGAACTTCTATGTATCTCTTGTACTTGTCTAGTGTCTTGGGTTCGACTCGAGCACTTTCTTGCTTTCTATGCTTGTCTAAAGAAAATTTAGAATTATACACTTTGGCTCTAATGAGCACTTCTCATAGATAGCAATAACGGAGAAGCAAATCTTAAGCATTTCTACGAAAAACATTTCTATACCATCCAAGGACACATATATGGATTTCCTTCTACATAAGACTACAGAATTTATAAACAGATTAAGATGGAGAGCCTTCTTCTATGTTGATAAATCCAAACAACCTAACGAAAAGAACAACTACAATTTAAAATCATACAAAAATCCTCCTGCTAACGCAGCATTAGTTAATTTTGTAAAAGACTTGATGCACCTCATAAAAAACTTGAAGTTCTCTAAACACACCAACCCCTTCCAGAAAAAGCTTTCTGGAATTATTTCAAAGATAAAATGATCTCCTAACCTATGTGCTCTCTGACAAAATGGACAATATTTATTCAATGCCATATGATACCCATAATAAACTAGCTTTGATGGAATTAAATACCAAATATAAACATGCAAAGGATACTGCACTCATAAACTCCCTCTATGGAATTCAACAGGTGATGTTATAACATGGTTCCATTGCCTCCCAGGTAAGCATAAAACTTGTTTTATACAATTTGACATTTCGAATTATTATGCCACTATCTCCCCGATACTATTAAATAAGATACTGATATTTGCCTGGGATTTTGTCAACATCCCCAGATCTGATATTGATATTATCCTAACCATGGGGGAAAATGTTGATAAATTTAAAAAATTATAATTGGATTAGAAGTGACTCGACAAACTACTTTGATATTACCATGGGTTTGGCAGATTCAGCCCAGGTGTCTCAAATTAGGAAAAGCTACTCAAACATATCTGGTGGGCTATACAGGTATGATGCTCTATTTGCAGCAAAAGGTTCATCTAAATCAGAGATTGAATGAATTAAGAAGTCATTAAGAACATTTCTTTTGAATTTCTTAAATCTCAATATTGTATTCGAGACTGACACAAAAATAGTCAACTTTCTAGATGTCACATTAAATTTAAACACTAAAATATATTAACGTCTCTTCTAATCATCTGAAATTAACCATCAATAGTATTATCACTGCCATCTCCATTAGAATGTTCAACCTACCAGTAAACAAGGAGATCTTCAATGCACATGCACCAATTTATAATCATGCCCTAAAATCAAATGAATTTCATGACAATATTTTCTACATCCCTGACACCAAACTCAAAATTAAATTAGCTAATTTAACACCTCATAGTAACTCTGATATGATTAAAATAACCCACCCATTAAATTATAAACCTATAAGAAGACCTGTCATTAACCCTGTTAAATTTTATAATCCTAATATTAGAAATTTTAATAAACATGCTCCCTCTGTTTAAGTGAAAAATATATATACATACTGATAAATACTTCTAGCATATTGGCATTGTCTCTCTTTTTGTGAAACTAAGTTACAGAGATATAAGCACTCCAACACTAGTTGTCAAGAGGTGGTGGGGGATAAACACACACACACATGATGCGTCCTGTCCTACTCTTCGAAACGCCTGTGTTAGAATGGGGGTAGCTGATGAAGGAAAATGTTCTCTATGTGACCTGTGTGTTTTCTGTACTCTGGTTATTATTATTTTTTTGTCTACGTTTTGTTTGCAACGTCCTGTACCCAGATATGCACCTATATATACAAGTAAACATAGGTATGCACATACCTGTACGTATATATGCATATACTCGACAAGCCTCTTTCAGTTTCTGTCTACCAAATCCACTCAGAAGGCTTTGTTTGGCCTGAGGTTATAGTAGACACTTGCCCAGGGTGCCATGCAGTGGGACAGAACCCAGAACCATGTAGCTGGGAAGCAAGCTTCTTACCACAGAGCCACACCTGTGCCTGACTATAAATATGCATACATCCATACACTCACATATATTGGTACAATGTCTTCCACTAAATTCATTCACAATGCATTGGTTGGCGCAGAGCTAAAATAGAAGACACTTGCCCAAGCTGCCACACAGTGGGACTAAACCTGAAACCCTGTGGTTGGGAAGCAAGCTTCTTAACCATATAGCCATAAACGACCATATATTAACAATATCACACTGCCAAGTTATCCCACTAATCAACATCATCATCATCATTTGACATCCATTGTCCATGCTGGCATAGGTTGAATGGCTTGACTAGAGCTGGCAAGCTGGGAAGTTACACCAAACTTCAGTCTGATTGGGCATGGTTTCCATGACTAGGTGCCCTTCCTAACGCCAACTACTTTACAGAGTTATATATATATATATATATATATATGTATAAATTTATAGAACAACAAAAAACAAAGACAGATGTATGAACAAGTAAGTGTATTAGCTTGATGCTCAGGAAAAATGAAAAAGTTTTTTATGTTTCAAGCCTACACTCTTCAAAAGAAAGGAATAAGAGAAAATAAACAGAGAGAGAATGAAAAAAATTGTAGATTTTAGTGGTGCAACATGACGAATGATTGGGAAAAAAAAGAGGTTGAAAGAAAGGAAGATAATAATAAAAAAGAGGTTGGATGAACAATACACAGCATGGCTTCCATTCAGGAAGAAGCTGCCTCGCACAACTCCTACAGCACTATGACTGAGTTTTGAAACAGCTGCTTCACCATTTAGATGTCAGCATGATATCAAATAACTTGACTTTGCATAAGCATTTGATAAGGTAGATCATGGCATATGTTGCAAGCTACAAGACCTTGGCATTGCTGGTAAACTGGGAGAATGGCTACATGAGTTCCTTAAAGACAGTTGTCAGGCACTGTTCTGGGACCACTACTGTTCATAATAGTCCTCTTAGACATGCCCATGACCACTAGCTATGCAGATGATACAAAATTATCACAGGCAATAACAAATCAAGATGATGTTGCAAGCTTTCGGTGGGACCTGAATTCGATATACAAGTGGGCTGAAATAAACAACATGCAGTTTAATGCTGGAAAATTTCAAGCACTGCACTATCAACTTACAAATGCACTACAGCCTGCATATACAGCACCCGAATGCACTACAATCTCAGAGTCAAAGGCAGTGAAAGACTTGGGGATCAGTATGGGCAATAACGCATCATTTTATATACACATTACCAAAATGGCAGCTAGACACCAAGAAACTATGTTGATCCAGTGGAGAACATTTGTCCGTGGCCCCCTGAACTATTGTTCCTAGTTATGGTCACCACATAGTGCCAAACTAACAGCAGAACTTGAAGCAGTCCAATGCCACTACACTTAAAAGATTGAAACAGTGAAGTGGATGAGCTACAGTAATAGGCTAAGAAAACTGCAATTTTACTCCCTGGAATGAAGGTGCGACAGATATGCAATAATCTACATATGGAAAACTCTAGAAGAGCTAGTACCTAATTTCGGTATTGAGTGTTATGCAAATGCCAGAACTGGCCGCCATTGTATTGTACCAAAGGTACTATCCACTTCTAAATTCAGGACCAGGTACTGCAATAGTCTATAGTTGAAAGGCCCACAGCTCTTCAAAGCCCTGCCACAAAAATTAAGAAATCTGCATTAAGTGGAAGTAGATGTCTGCGAAAAGGAACTAGACCTCCTCCTCTCCACAATACCAAATGAACCAACAGCCTGACACGAAGTGCGGACAAGGCAGCAAAATCAAATTCCCTCATAAATCAAATGTACCAACATCTGGGACAAAAGTACATACAGAAGTGGTGATGTGAAACAACCCAGACTGAGGAAATCAGAAAGACCACAGTGGTGCTCCAGCATCACTGAAGCCACATGGGAGAAACAAGTAAAAGTACAAAAGAGTATGTATGAATAAATATATATATATGTATGTATATACCATAAAAGAGGAATGTAAAAATATATTACGCAGGATACACCATAAACAATTCAAATTATTTACAAATATATCAGTGCCAGAACATGCAATTAAAAAACTTCTTCATAGCCTTTTATTTTTATTTAGATTTTGAACTTTGTCATGTCGCCCACCAGAAGTTTTTATTCTGAAGAGATATAATATGAGTGGTTCTGGTGGCATTAAAGCAGTTTTGGTTGGTATTTCTAGACATGTAAGGATTTTTACAACCCTCTCTGTTATAATTGTGATTTATTCACAATTATACACTCTTCTTTTATATTTGATATATATAGATATATATATATACATATATATCCCATCATCATCATCGTTTAATGTCACTTTTCCATGCTGGCATGGGTTGGACAGTTTGACTGAGGTGTGGAGAGCCAGCAGTTGCACCAGGCTCCAGTCTGATCTGGCAATGTGGATGCCCTTCTTAATGCCAACCACTCTCAGAGTGTTGTGGGTGCTTTTTATGTGCCACTGGCACAGGAGCCACTCAGGTGGGCCTGGCATCGTTTTTACACACACACACACACACACACACACACATATATATATATATATATATATATATATATATGTATGTGTATATACATAAATGTATGTGTATCTTTCAATGTGTACAAATAACAAGGAGAAAATAAATAAATAGTTACCAGGGTAGCAAAAATTCACGTAAGTGCCAAGGATACCACAGCCCACCTATAAAGGTAGAAATTCCAGGGTTAAGTGAAATGTTTTTGTATAACATGGATAAATTAAGAAATGGCGTCTAACGCAAGTGTTATTCAAATCATTTATACTTCCAACATATGTTTCAAATTAAGCATTAATATTATTCCGGAGGGAATTAAAATGATGTAAAACAATGCAGTCATCTTGTCAGGTAAAAAAGGGAAACAAAACAAACACATCAATAAACCATTTTAACTGACTGTGATTATCATGTATATGATGAAGGGGAACGCTAGCAAGTTATTTTTTTAAAAACCGTTAATAGATTTCACATCAAAGGTAATTTAGAGAAAGAGAAGGAGGAGAAAGAAAGAAATTAATGGAAAATTAAGAATGGAAAAATATAGTGTGATACATGAATGGAAATAATGTTTAAAAGCGTGGAAATAGATATATGTAGTGGAAATGAAATGTAAGAAGACAGTTAAAGGTCGAATTTTATAGATTGGTAGAAACTACTGACAGGAACTAAAGGTATGCTTTTGCCAATGTTTACAACAATAAACGTGTTCTTTAAATATGTTTACAAGAGTATTCTTTGAGAAAAGAAATTGCTCTTCATTATAAAGTTGACGAAAAGATTTACCTTTGTCATATGGGAAGGATCTAGATAGAATTTTCCATTCCAAATCGAATTGTTTATTATGTTCCTTTAGTGACCGAATTAATTTACTAAGCCCAGTGTTGTTGCATTTATTGATATGTCTAAATGTAGAGTAATGGTTAGATATTCTTTTCAACAACTGAGACGATGAACTACCAGTATAGGAAAATATATCAGAACTGGAAGTAATTTTACATTGATAAACAGAGTTTCTAGTCTTAGAATTACTGCTAAAGAAACAAATACGATTCAAATTCATATCAGAAATATTAATATTGTTGTTATTATTGTTCAAAGAATGGTTAGCATTAATAATATCATTGATATTATTTTCATTAAGTGGATTTGAATTTAACAACTTATTGCTATGTGATGAAATGATTTGTGAAAGGTTTTTGGTGTTTGAAAAACCTAACCTCATTTGGTGTGAATTGATAATGGAATCTTTTGGAAAATTCTTATCTGTAGCTTCACAAAACTGGTAAGGGAGGTTTGATTTGTTCTGCTTATCATATGGAATGATCAGCAAAACTGTTTTACTAGGACACACATTGTTATTAGGATAATTATCTTTAAAAATAACGGGATGTAAAGAATGGTTATCTCCCTTAATCTGCAAAATTGCATTTTTTTCCTTTAGTGTTGTTATTCGAACTAAAATTTATATTGTTATTATCGTTATGATGTGTTTTCATGCCCTGATTAATAGAGGCAGAATTAATGTCAATAGGGTTAATATAGGTAATTCTTTCTTTGTAATCTGCTTTAAGTAAGGAAGAATTACAAAATTTGGCTTTATCCTTTAAGAATTCAACATTAGCAGATAATCTAGAAAGTCTAAGTGAAATATTTTTCACTAAATTCCTTGCAATAGCCTTTAGATGATTACGGAAAGAGCTAATATATTTTAAATTAGTTGAGGGTTAATGGTACGGGAAATATGAATCTTTATGTAAGTTAAGGGTAATATCCAAAAAGTTGGCTTTAGTTATATCATCATTGAAAATAATGTTTAAGCCCATGTTTTGGAAAAATTTAACAAACCTATTTTTAACTCTTTGTAATTTTTGGTTAGAAACGTTTTCCAGGTAGAGTAAAATGAATATCTATGTATAAAAATAAATAGTATATGAATAAATAATATATATATTTCTTTTTCTCAGCTCAGAGCTGCTGAGGCACTGCTGTTTAGCAACAGTTATTATTGAAAGCCTCCTCTGATATGTGGCATTCGATGAATAGGGGAGTTTGATGTCACTACCCTCATTTGCACCTCTTGCTGCGAGGTAGGTTCATTTGGGACTCTGGACAGGAAGAGGTCCGGTTTTGATTTGAAAACACCTACATCCCCTTTGTGTAGCTCCCTCAGGCTCTTTGGGAGAATATTAAAAAGCGGTGGGCCCCTGAAACCCAGGCTGTTAAAGTAAATGGTCCTGAAACATGATGGCATTGCTGGGATCTTTGGTACTGTGCAGTGTCGACACTTTCTGGTATTGGTGTAGCTTTCAATGCCAAAATTTGCCACTGTTCCTTCCAGGATCCTCCAGATGTATACTACTGCATATCTCTCCCGCCTTCTCTCCAGGGAGTAGAGTCTTCACTGTTTCAGCCTTTCCCAGTAGCTGAGCAGTTGCAAAGAGACAATCTTCTTTGTGAATCTTCACTGGATTGCTTCAAGGTCCACTGTTAGTTTTACACAGTTGGGTGACCATAGCTGGGAGTGGTAATCTGGGTGGCTGAGGACAAATGTCCTTCATAGGACCATAATGGTTTCCTTATCTCTGGTTCTGAATGTTCTCAGGATCCATCCAGCCAGTTGTCTGCACTTTGTCGCCATCCTGGTGATGTGCACTGGATGGAAAGAGGTATCATCATTCATGTCGATACCCAGGTCCCTCACTGATTTAGGCTCTGGGATAGAAATTCCCTGCAGACCAGTGTACCCTGTAAGTTTCATATTCAGTTTTGGACGCTGGTAGTGCAGGGCTTGGAATTTTTCAGCATTAAACTGCATATTATTATCCTCAGCCCATCTGTAAATTGAGTCCAACTCCTGCTGCAGATGTGCAACACTGCTGGGGTTCTGTATTTTCTGTGAGACTTTCATATCGTTTGTGTAGCTAGCAAGGGTGGCTATCTGGGCAGTTGGGGACATATCTTGAGAGAGCGACTATGAAAAGCAGTGGTCCCAAGACAGTGCCCTATGGAACACTACTCACTATTTGTGGTTTCATTGAGGTGGCCACTACTGTCTGACTTCTATCTTTCAGAAAGTCATGTAACCACTCTCCAAGTTTTCCAGCTATGACAAGATCATGCAGTTTGTGGTATATCATACCATGATCCACTTTGTCGAAAGCTTTTGCAAAATCAAGGTACGTTACGTCCACATTTGAGTTGGTGAGTAATTGCCTCAACACCCAGTCATAATGTTGTAAGAGCTGAGTCAAGCAGCTCCTACCTGGTTCGAAACCCATGCTTGGTATCACTCAGCAAGTTATTTTCTTCAAGGAATGCGATTAGTTTCCCTCTGACTATCCGATCCATGACTTTGCTGATGTGTGAATGCTTTATGGACTGGGCATATTATTCCTTCCTACAGCTTCCTTTGCAGTATGCCATTTGCAAGAAAGCTCTAGAAAAGAATCTGGAGGGGTTATGCCAGGGCATGATTACACGATTTGAGAAGGATTGCTGAGAATCATCAGGATCAGCAGTTGAATCTGCATCCACCTCATCTATCTATTTATCTATCTATCTATCTATATATATATATATAAAGGTTTAGATTTAGATTAAAAAATTGAATATGGTACTTATGTTTAGGCACCAGAATATAGTATGGTATGGTATTATATAAAAACCATTCCAAAAACCCCAACCTATAAGAGTGTTGCCACTCTGACCAGAGAAACCTTTATAACCATATCCTTTATAGCTATGTCCATGCATAATGCTTACACCTTCCCTTTCCTTAGAAGTGATTGTCCCTCAAACTATTACTACTAGATAAGAGACAATAAAATCAGAGACAGTTAGAATTTTTGCCTAGAACCAATTACTAGCCTGATAGACTTGGCTATGTCAAGATGGATTTTTATGTATTCTTCCTCCCACTTGGATTTTAAATGTTGCCACAATTATAATATGTCTATTCTACTGTAATTTTCTGCATTTTCGTGCAGCTGAAGATTGCTCTACATATTGTATTTAATGTAATGCTCACATTACTTAAATAAATGGAGTAGCATGAAACGTGCATACTGCAACCATCTTTAAAATCCGTGTTGCTTATTTTGATTTTATATATATATATATATATATATATATATATATATATATATATATATATATATATATATAGTCGCAGAATTTTAGTAACAATCTTCCACCCGGGTTTTGAAACCGCAACTCCAAATCACCACACAAACACAAGATGCTGACGTCACCCATCTCCAATCCAATGAAATTCCACAAACACCAGTTGCTGACGTCACATAATTCCAGACCAATCAAAACCGACCTTCAGCGAATACAAGGAAATGACCCTTTAAGAGAACCAACCAACTGGAATGACCTTTAACCTTATCCACAAGGAAACCAACCAGGCAAAACGACAAGCTTGACTACAGAAGAAAAATGTCATCAAATTTTTCAATGAATCAAAAATCAGATCCACTCACAAAAATAAATTTTCTAAATACATCTGATCCCTAAACATACCATTAAAAGCGAAAGCGACTATTTAAAGAAGATCTGAGAAACTATAAACCAAATTCCCTTCTTTTACTATTTTAATTCTCAGACTTGTTTTTTTTCAGTATGATTTGTCAACCACCACTGAAATTAATGAACCTTGCACATTCTAACAAACTGATATACAATTTTAATTTCAAACTTACACTTTCTGTTTTGAACACAATAATTTATCAACATTGAAATATTTTAATTTGTCAACATTGAAACATTTCGATTGGTCAAAATTGAAACTTTTAACGCTGTGTTTCTAATTTTAAACTTTTACCATTCATAAACAAAAAACATTGTTCAAACTAGATTGGTATATATGTAAATAAATGTATTTTAAACATTTACGAGTTTTTAAATTTAAGTGCATTTTCAACAACACACCCCTATTTGCTATACATACATACATACATACATACATACATACATACATACATATATATATATATATATATATATATATATATATACATATATAAATAAATAATATATATATATATATATAAAAATAATATACATATTATTTATATATATATATATATATCATCATCATCATCATCATCATCATCGTTTAACGTCCGCTTTCCATGCTAGCATGGGTTGGACGATTTGACTGAGGACTGGTGAAACCGGATGGCAACACCAGGCTCCAATCTAATTTGGCAGAGTTTCTACAGCTGGATGCCCTTCCTAACGCCAACCACTCAGAGAGTGTGGTGGGTGCTTTTATGTGTCACCCGCACGAAAACGGCCACACTCGAAATGGTGTCTTTTATGTGCCACCCGCACAAGCCAGTCCAGGGGCACTGGCAACGATTTCGCTCGAAAATCCTACGGGAGCCAGTCAGGCGGTACTGGCAATGGCCACGCTCAAAATGGTGCATCTCATGTGCCACCCGCACAAGAGCCAGTCCAGGGGCACTGGCAACAATCTTACTTGGCTTGCCGGGTCTTCTCACGCACAGCACATTTCCAAAGGTTTCCGTCAGTAGTCATCACCTCGGTGAGGCCCAATGTACGAAGGTCTTGCCTCACCACCTCAGCCCAGGTCTTCCTGGGCCTACCTCTTCCACGGGTTCCCTCAACTGTTAGGGTGTGACACTTTTACACGCAGCTATCCTCATCCATTCTCACCACATGTCCATACCAGCGCAATCGTCTCTCTTGCACACCACAACTGATGCTTCTAATGTTCAGCTTTTCTCTCAAGATACTTAAACTCTGACGGGTATTCACATTGACATGACACATCCAATGGAGCATACTGGCTTCATTCCTTGCGAGCTTACGTATGTCCTCAGCAGTTACAGCCCATGTTTCACTGCAATGTAGCATGGCTGTTCGTACGCATGCGTCATACAGTCTGCCTTTTACTCTGAGTGAGAGTCCCTTTGTCGCCAGCAGATGTAAGAGCTCTCTAAACTTTGCCCAAGCTATTCTTATTCTAGCAGCTACACTTTCAGCGCACCCACCCCCACTACTAATTTGGTCGCCCAGATAGCGGAAGCTATTGGCTACCTCTAGTTTTTCACCTTGGAATGAGATAGAAGTTGTTTCCTGTTTGTTTACAGTCTTTATTGCACCTGAACATCTGCCACAAACAAAAACTAACTTCCTAGTTAACCTTCAGGGCCATCTACCTGAAGGGGTTTGTGTTTTATCTACCTTCCTACTTATTAGGATTTTGGTTTTAGCTAGGTTGACTCTAAGGCCCTTCAATTCTAGACCTTGCTTCCACACCTGAAACTTCTCCTCTAGTTCTGATAGTGACTCCGCAATTAGGGCAAGGTCATCAGCATAGAGGAGCTCCCAAGGGCATCCTGTCTTGAACTCCTCTGTGATTGCCTGGAGGACTATGATAAATAAGAGGGGGCTGAGGACGGAACCTTGGTGAACCCCTACCTCTATCTGGAATTCATTGCTGTACTCATTTCCAACCCTCACCTTATTGGCAGCATCTCTGTACATGGCTCGCACAGCTCTCACTAACCATTCTTCTATCCCAAGTTTCCTCATTGACCACCAGATAAGGGATCGGGGGACCCTGTCAAAGGCTTTCTCCATGTCAACGAAAGACAGGTACAGAGGTTTATCCTTAGCTAGGTATTTCTCCTGCAGCTGTCTCACTAGAAATAAGGCATCAGTAGTGCTTTTACCTGGCACGAACCCAAACTGCATCTCATCTAAATTGATTCGCTCCCTAATTAGTTGGGCTATGATCCTCCCTGTAACTTTCATAACCTGATCTAACAGCTTGATGCCTCTGTAATTATTTGTATCTAAAGCGTCACCTTTACCTTTGTAGCAGTTGACTATGATGCTGCTACACCAGTCATTGGGTATGACTCCTTCGTGTATCACCTGGTTTGTAATACGGGTGACTAGGCTATAGCCAACACTGCCAGATATTTTGAGCATCTCTGCAGTGATTCCTGATGGGCCGGGGGCTTTCCCGGTCTTCATACTCTTAATTGCTTTATCTACCCTGGTACTATCAACTCGGATAGCTGGTCCCTCTATTGGGTCGACATACGGCAGGCTCTCTTCCTCCCATTCATTCTCTTTATTAAGCAATTTATCGTAGTGGCTTCTCCAGACCTCTTTCTTTGCATCCTCATTTAGTGCAAGTGTACCATCATCCATGCGAACACATTTCTCTCCTACAACATCACTATTCTCTCTCCTACACTGTCTTGCAACACAAAATACCTCGAGTCTTTGGTCCTCACAGCGCAGAACATTGGCAAATCTTTTCTTATCTGCTTCCCCTCTGGCTAAATAAACCTGTCGTCTAGCCTCCCTTCTGGCACATTGATACAATTCCCTGCTACCACCGTTCTTCCAGTCCTTCCAAGCCTGTTTCTTTTGTCTAATAGCCCTGTCTACCTCCTTGTTCCACCACCACATTACTCTGGGTCGAGAGGGGACCTTACACCACCCACAGATCTGGTCGGTGGCTTTCAACAGGTTGTCCCGCAGAAATCTCCAATTGTCTTCCACGTTGTATGATGCTATATCCCCTTCTATTTCGTTAAATGCTTCAAGTAACTTGTCTCTAAGTCTCTGTCCATTTGCAGGGTCTTTAAGCTTCCACACCCTTCTCCTCCAAGCCGGTCTAATTCTGGGCACCCATTTTGCCTTGATCCCAAAGTCGCTAACTACAAATCTATGTTGTGGGGTACATTCTTCGCCAGGGTAGGTTTTGGCATTTATAAGCCGCCCTCTTTCCCTATTTCTGGCGAGGATGTAGTCGATTTGGCTAGAGTGTCTGCCGGAGCGGTAGGTGACTAGGTGACTGGCAGGTTTCCTGAAGTTGGTATTGCAGACCATAAGATCGGTTGCATCACAGAACTCCAGCAGTCTGGTTCCCTCCTCGTTGCGGGAACTGAAGCCATAGCCTTCATGTATGCCATGGAAGCCTCCAGCACGACGTCCGACATGACCATTGAAGTCTCCAGCCACAAAGAGAAGGTCCCTGTCACTCGTCGACGAGGTAGTTTGCAAGAGGGTGTCATAGAATTGGTCTTTCAGACCATCTGGTAGCCCCGGTTGAGGTGCATAGGCTGAGATGACAGTAGCTAATCTATGATGAAGCACTAGTCTAATCTTAAGTACTCTGTCACTTACTCTAACGACCTCGATTACCTTATCCACCCATTTCTCCGCTAGAAGTATTCTTACGCCCCCAACCCCATCAGTGTTCGCTGCCCAGAAAATCTTGTACCTGTGTTCTTTGCCTGTGAGGAACCTCGCAGAACCTCCTCTCCTGGATGCAGCACATATCTACGCGTCTCCGTTCAAGCATCTCAACAATTTCACCAGATCTACCTTTCAGCGTGCCGACGTTGAGAGTGCCAATCCTAACAGTATGGGTGTTGGGGGTGTGGGCCTGTAGCCTGGGAAGGGAAAAAGCAGTGTCGTGTACCTGAAAAGAAAACTTGCAATTGGAAGAATTCATAAGCAAAACAGTACCTACAACCTGCAAACATTACTCAAACTTTATGCGCTACCCAAAGGTAGGGGAGAGGATGGCCAAGGCCACTAGATGGGTTCCGGGAGACAGCCGAGGATGACAGGATGACAGAGGAATGCACTTCCGGTGGAGGGGGTGGGAGGGCGGGTGTACCATCAGCGAGGAGATAGGCCTCTTAATCATAGATTTTAAATATTTGAGAGACAACAATGCATAAATCGTAATTTTTAAAAGAGCAATGAAACCTAGGTGAATAGAATATATAAGTAGCATGAATTTAGGAAGCTTAGAAAATGAATAAGTATGAATTTAAGACAAAAACTGAATTCAATTGAATTTCATGGAGAGAAACAAGATAAATAATAGAGGGCAGACTAAAGCGTGAAAGGTATGAGATGTTGAGGCCGTAAATAAATAAATCTCTATCTTATCTGCATCTTGGAGACTTCGTCGTAGTATCTCAGTGGAGAAGAGATTGAGATAATTTAGAATGGATTTCTTATTTATATATACCCAAAACCTGAAAACCTTAAGGAAATAAACTCCGATAGAGAGAGAGAGAGAGAGAGAGAGAGAGAGAGGGACTGATTTAGAGAGGGATGGAGGGGTAGACAGAGGCATGGCGGAAGATCATCATCATCATCATCATATATATATATATATATATATATATATATATATATATATATAAAGAGAGAGAGAGGGGGGAACCAGTCAAGCAGCACATCACGCTGTAATTCTTGGGCTGAGAAATCAACACTTAAAAGCCATAATTTTAAAGGAGCGATAAGAATTTTTGAATAAAAGAAAATGGGTAGGTACCATCAGCCAGGAGATAGGCCTCTTAATCGTAGATTTTAAATATTTGAGAGACAACAATGCATAAATCGTAATTTTTAAAAGAACAATGAAACCTAGGTGAATAGAATATATATATATATATATATATATATATATATATTTATATGGAGAATGGAGCAACAAATACAAGAAGAAGCAATTCTGTTGGGCTAGTTAGCCGTTGTTTTATTGTGTGGAGGTTATGTAATGAGTCATTGTGGAGGTTGAGGTTAGGTAGTGAGACATTGTGAATGTTATGTAATAGTCATTTACGTACGTTTCAATCTAGCCGATGGTTTGGCAGATCTCATCAAAATGTTGAGGAGTATGTTAAGAGTTCATGGTGCGAGGGATGTACGAGAAGTGATTGGTGGGTATATTAATGTATATGGTGGTGTAATAATAGTGATAGGTAAAGAAAGCCTTACGTTTTAGTTGAAGTTGTGTTGGTCTTTATATATATATATATATATATATATATATATATATATATACATATACAAATAATATATATATATATATATCATTTATATATATATATATATATATATATATATATATATATATATCATTTTTATATATATATATATATATATATAGATAAGATATATATATAAATAAGATATATATATATATATATATATAGAGAGAGAGAGAGAGGCATCAAGCTGTTAGATCAGGTTATGAAAGTTGCAGAGAGGGTCATAGCCCAACTAATTAGGGAGCGAATCAATTTAGACGAGATGCAGTTTCGGTTCGTGCCAGGTAAAAGCACTACTGATGCCTTATTTCTAGTAAGACAGCTGCAGGAGAAATACCTAGCCAAGGATAAACCTCTGTACCTGGCTTTCATTGACATGGAGAAAGCCTTTGACAGGGTCCCCCCGATCCCTTATCTGGTGGTCAATGAGGAAACTTGGGATAGAAGAATGGTTAGTGAGAGCTGTGCGAGCCATGTACAGAGATGCTGCCAGTAAGGTGAGGGTTGGAAATGAGTACAGCAATGAATTCTGGGTAGAGGTAGGGGTCCACCAAGGTTCCGTCCTCATCCCCCTCTTATTTATCATAGTCCTCCAGGCAATCACAGAGGAGTTCAAGACAGGTTGCCCCTGGGAGCTCCTCTATGCTGATGACCTTGCCCTAATTGCGGAGTCACTATCAGAACTAGAGGAGAAGTTTCAGGTGTGGAAGCAAGGTCTAGAATTGAAGGGCCTTAGAGTCAACCTAGTTAAAACCAAAATCCTAATAAGTAGGAAGGTAGATAAAACACAATCCCCTTCAGGTAGATGGCCCTGCTCAGTATGCAGAAAAGGAGTAGGTAGTAACTCTATAAGATGTACCCGGTGCAAGCTATGGACACATAGGAGGTGCAGCAACATCAAAGGCAGGTTAACTAGGAAGTTAGTTTTTGTTTGTGGCAGATGTTCAGATGCAATAAAGACTGTAAACAAACAGGAAACAACTTCTATCTCATTCCAGGGTGAAAAACTAGAGGTAGTCGATAGCTTCCGCTATCTGGGCGACCAAGTTAGTAGTGGGGGTGGGTGCACTGAAAGTGTAGCTGCTAGAATAAGAATAGCCTGGGCAAAATTTAGAGAGCTCTTACATCTGC
Source organism: Octopus bimaculoides (assembly GCF_046866305.1). Lineage (NCBI taxonomy): Eukaryota > Metazoa > Mollusca > Cephalopoda > Octopoda > Octopodidae > Octopus > Octopus bimaculoides. The sequence goes on from NC_142947.1 coordinate 27,383,132, forward strand.
TGGCGACAAAGGGACTCTCACTCAGAGTAAAAGGCAGACTGTATGACGCATGCATACGAACAGCCATGCTTCATGGCAGTGAAACATGGGCCGTGACTGCTGAGGACATGCGTAGGCTCACAAAGAATGAAGCCAGTATGCTCCGATGGATGTGTAATGTCAGTGTGCATACTAGACAGAGTATCAGTACCTTGAGAGAAAAGTTGAACTTATGAAGCATCAGTTGTAGTGTGCAAGAGAGACGACTGCGCTGGTATGGACATGTGGTGAGAATGGATGAGGATACCTGCGTGAAAAAGTGCCACACCCTAACAGTTGAGGGAACCCGTGGAAGAGGTAGGCCCAGGAAGATCTGGGCTGAGGTGGTGAGGCAAGACCTTCATACATTGGGCCTCACCGAGGCGATGACTACAGACCGGGACCTTTGGAAATGTGCTGTGCGTGAGAAGACCCGGCAAGCCAAGTAAGATTGTTGCCAGTACCCCTGGACTGGCTCTTGTGCGGGTGGCACATAAGATGCACCATTTTGAGCGTGGCCGTTGCCAGTACCGCCTGACTGGCCTCCGTAGGATTTTCGAGCGAGATCGTTGCCAGTGCCCCTGGACTGGCTTGTGCGGGTAGCACATAAAAGACACCATTTCGAGCGTGGCCGTTGCCAGTATCGCCTGACTGGCTTTCGTGAGGTGACACGTAAAAGCACCTACTACACTCTCTGAGTGGTTGGCGTTAGGAAGGGCATCCAGCTGTAGAAACTCTGCCAAATTTAGATTGCCATCCGGTTTCACCAGTCCTCAGTCAAGTCGTCCAACCCATGCTAGCATGGAAAGCGGACATTAAACGATGATGATGATGATGATGATGATATATATATATGTATATATATAAATACGATATAATGCAAGAGAGTTAGGGGTTGAGGATTCAACCCACTAAGGGATAGTATCTATCCAATATACTGCTGGGAGGGTACCCAATTATTGTTACACTAGTGTTATACCAAGTGTAATATGTGGGAGCGGGTAAAAAGGGAGGGGGTTGTTTTACCCTAAATTTATATATCAATTAGAAAATAGAGGATAATATGCTGAACCCAACGACTTGCAGACAGTGTATCCTGTTGAATTCATTAACTTAATTTGTAACTAAAGTGACAAAAAACCACAAAGTACAAGTGTTTATGACAAACCATGTTATATTGACAACAGGGTTTACAAATAAAAGTACATAAGGAATTTGAGAATAAACATAAACGTAATCTTACAGCTGTTTTGGCCTAGTTTTGGCATGCCCTATTCTATCCAAATAGCTTCTGCCGGAGTAATTAGCAGACTGCTAATTACTCCGGCAGGAGCTAGAATGGGGCATGCCAAAGTATACTGCTAGTATATATATATATATATATATATATATATATATATATATATATATATATATATATATATATATTATATATATATATATATATATATATATATATATATATATATATAGCTCTAACTCTTCGAAACGCTTAGTTTTAGAATGGTGGCAGCTGTTCTCTATATGGTTAATTACTCCGGCAGGAGCTATTCGGATAGAATAGGGCATGCCAAAGCTAGGTCGAAACAGCTGTAAGATTAAGTTTATGTTTATTCTCAAATTCCTTATGTACTTTTCTTTGTAAACCCGGTTGTCAATATAACATGTTTTGCAAATAAACACTTGTACTTTGTGGTTTTTTTGTCACTTTAGTTACAAATTAAGTTAATGAATTCAACGGGATACACTGTCTGCAAGTCATTGGGCTCAGCATATTATCCTCCATTTTCAAATTGATATATATATATATATTTATATATATATATAAATAATATATATATTATATATATATTTATATTATATATACATATATACTTATATATATATATATATATATATATATATATATATATATATATATAAATATATATATATATATATATTTATATTTGACAACCGATGCTGGTGTGTTTACAGCCACGTAACTTTGCGGTTCGGCAAAAGAAACTGATAGAATAAGTATTAGGCATACAAAGAATACATCCTGGGGTCGATTTGCTCAACTAAAGGCAGTGCTGCAGGGTGGCCACAGTAAAAAGACTGAACAAGTAAAAGAGTAAATATATATATATATTGATATATATATATAAATATTATATATACTCTTTTACTCTTCTAATTGTTTCAGTCATTTGACTCTGGCTATGCTGGAGCACTGCCTTTAGTCAAGCAAATCGACCCCAGGACTTATTCTTTGTAAGCCTAGTACTTATTCTATCGGTCACTTTTGCCGAACCGCTACGTTATGGGGACGTAAACACACCAGCATCGGTTGTCAAGCGATGTTGGGAGAACAAACACAGACACACAAATATATACACACACATACATACACATATACGACGGGCTTCTTTCAGTTTCCGTCTACCAAATCCACTCACAAGGCTTTGGTCGGCCCGAGACTATAGTAGAAGACACTTGCCCAAGGTGCTACGCAGTGGGACTGAAGCCGGAACCATGTGGTTGGTAAGCAAGTTACTTACCACACAGCCACTCCTATCTATCTATATATATATATATATATATATATATATATATATATAATATATATATATATATATATGATATATATGATATATGATATATATGATATATATATATATATATATATATATATATATATATAATAAATATCTATGTATTGTATTATATTTTGCTCATATTGTTATCGGTTTATGGGGAATTTATTGTCATATGTTGTGGTTTGTTGGGGTGTGTGTTAGTGTTCCATTCCAGTTTCCTATTCAGGCTAGGTTTATCTTCTATTATGTGTGTAGCTTCTATAATTTGTCTAAGTGCTGCATCTCCGCTATGTGTGGATAAGATTTTAATTTCTATGTTGTTGAGTGAGCCTCCATGTTCTTGCTCAGCGTGCTGGTACAGAACTGATGAGCTCTTCCCTTCCTTAAGTTCCCTCCAATGTCCATTTACCCGCTCTCCTATGCTACGTGCTGTTTCGCCTACATACGTCATTGTCTTGTTACTGCATCATCCCTCTGTACATCTTATACTATAGACCACATTTCTGGTTTTACAGTATTGGCTAAACTGGCAATATGACCATCCCCAAGTACAATAATATATATATATATATATATAGGCGAGCTGGCAGAATCATCTTCCTACCGAGCAAAATGCTTAACGCAACTCTTTAAGGTTCATGTTCTGAGTTCAAATTCCGCCGACAGAATTCCTCCGCTCGTATGCACTCATCAGACCACACATTGACACCCTAGATGTCATAATTGGAAACCATGGTGGAAAGGCTGATAAGGATGGAGAGGAGGAAAAGGAAAAAACACTCGGAAGTCTCTCTGACCCAGTAGCTCCTCAAAAGAATGGATCACCCACTCCTATGAACAACCAGGCAGAAAAGGATAGTGGAGCCAAGGAAGCAGCAAATAGAAGCCCCTCTGTGCCAGTGGTCCTACAAAGGAAAGGAGCCCTCACCCCAATAGATAACCAGAGGAAAATAGTACCCACAAGAAAAGGAAGGACAAAAAGTAGAAAATCCCAAGGTGGATCCGATGCCATCCAAGACACCAAAGGAAAGAAGAAATTTGGAAGGCACCCAAAAACTTGCAAATTTTACCTGCAAGGCAAATATTGGCATGGGGAAGACAGCAAAAACTGCCGGTTTGCCCACCCGACACCCCGCCAAAACTACAAAGGTTTAAAGGATAAAAACTTCTCTGAGGAAAGACGACAGATGTCCCCAAGGAGAAAATTCAAGGACGTGCGCTCTTCAGAAATCATACGCAACGCAGCAGCTGAGCAAGAGTCTTTTTTGTGTATGGCGCAAAAGTTTGTGCAGCAGCTGACGTGGCTACACCAAGCACAGATGAGGAACCTTGCCCCCCAGTGCGCAAGACCACCACAGTCAACAGACATGGGATGGCCTCCCCTAACGCCTGCACAGGCATCACGCCAATATTTTTACTAAATATTGGGGGCCTGTTGCATTATAATAATAAAAGCAAAATTTATTTCCTGAGAGACCTTGCCGCCTGCAATCAAGCCCTATGCATAGCACTCGTGGAAACTCACCTCAGCCCTGATATAGAGGATGCAGAAGTACACATACCAAAATATGTCATACTGCGAACAGACAGAAGGGAAAGGAGCCATGGTGGAGTTGCTGTATACATCCGTGACAACCTCACACCCCAGGTCTTACTGTCATACTCAAATTCGGTATGCGACACCCAAATCGTATACATAAGACAACATAATATAGTCATATGCAATACATATTGGCCACCGGATGCTCCAAACCACATAGGCAAATTTGAAGATTGCCTCACTAGAATTAAAGAAATCCTCATGAAACTGGAACACCATGTGACCATATTTCTTATGGGTGATTTCAACTTCCCCAACGTCAAATGGCCCGAAGGTCTCATACTCTCAGGAATGACTTATCGCAAGCAAGCACAGGTGGAATGCCTGCTCAACCTCACCAATGCCCTATTCATGGAGCAAGCTGTTCTCTGACCAACTAGAGCAAATAACATTCTAGATCTCTGCTTCACGAACAATATGGACATCATTCATGATGTGAAAGTGACGCCGACATTAGTTTCGGATCACAATATAATAGAGCTGTCTATGTTTGGGCTGAAAGAAACCAAAGACATACAGCCTAAAGGAAGCAACCAAAATCTCTCCCATCTGAACTTCCACAAAGCGGACTGGAAATCGATCCAGAAAGAGATCCTCAGAGAGGATTGTCCAAAATCTCTCTCCACACCAGACATTGACATGAAACTAGAATGTTTCATGTCTACTGTGCAAGCCATATGCCAGAAATATATCCCAGAGCACAAGGCCAAAACAAATAGGAACAAGATTCCAAGGGAGAGGAAGATCCTCATGAGACGACGGACGAAAGTTGCAAATCGACTCAACCAGCATCCAAAAAGTAGCAAAACGTCCCACCTAAAAACGACACTGATGGAGATTGAAAAAAGGCTGCAACAATCCTATGTGAGAGAGAGAGAGCAGACAAAGAAGCCTGGGTTATAAAAAACATTAAGTCAAACCCAAAGGCCTTCTTTCATTACGCAAAAGAAACAGCCTCAGTACGCTGCAAGATTGGACCCCTCTCCGAAGAGGATGGCTCCCTCACAGACAGTCCAACTAGGATCAGTGAGGTACTGAATGAGCAATTCAAAAGTGTCTTCACCACTCCATTGGAGCACAGACAAATGAACAAACCAGTGGACTTCTTTGCTACCTCCCCTATAACCAGTGAGGCAGTTACAATGGAATACATCAACATTAGTGAAGAAGATGTACTACTAGCTATACATGAAGTGGACACAAACTCAACTGCTGGCCCTGATGGTTTCCCAGCAATCCTCCTTAAATCGTGTAAACATGCCCTGGCAAAACCCCTCCAGATCCTCTTCCAGAGCTTTCTTGCAAACGGCAGACTGCCAAGCAAGCTGAAGGAGGGAATTATATGCCCAATCCATAAAGGGGGAAGCAGAGCAGATGCCAAAAACTATAGGCCTATCTCTCTGACTTCACACATCAGCAAAGTCATGGAAAGGATAGTCAGAGGAAAACTAATTGCATTCCTTGAATAAAATAAATTGCTGAGTGGACGTAATATACCTTGATTTTGCAAAAGCTTTTGACAAAGTGGATCATGGTGTGATATGCCACAAACTGCATGATCTTGGCATAGCTGGAAAACTTGGAGAGTGGTTACATGACTTTCTGAAAGATAGAAGTCAGGTAGTAGTGGCTAATGGAGCCACCTCTGTGAAAACACAAATAATGAGCGGTGTTCCACAGGGCACTGTCTTGGGACCATTGCTTTTTATAGTCGCTCTCTCAGATATGCCATCAAGTGCCCGGATAGCTACACTTGCAAATTACGCAGACGATACGAAAGTCTCGCAGAAAATACAGAACTTCAGTGATGTTGCACACCTGCAGCAGGAGTTGGACTCAGTTTACAGATGGGCTGAGGATAATAATATGCAGTTTAATGCTGAAAAATTAAAAGGCCTGCGCTACCAACGCCCAAAACTGAATATGAAACTTACAGAGTACACTGGTCCACGGGGAATTTCAATCCCAGAGCCTAAATCAGTGAGAGACCTGGGTATCAACATGAGTGATGATGCCTCTTTCCAAGTGCACATTACCAGGATGGCAACAAAGTGCAGACGATTGGCTGGATGGATCCTGAGAACATTCAGAACCAGAGATAAGGAAACCATGATGATCCTCTGGAAGACATTCGTCCTCAGCCACCTGGATTACTGCTCACAGCTGTGGTCACCCAGCAGTGTGAAATTAACAGCAGACCTTGAAGCAATCCAGAGAAGATTCACAAAGAAGATTGTCTCTTTGCAACTGCTCAGCTACTGGGAAAGGCTGAAACAGCTAAGACTCTACTCCCTGGAGAGAAGGCGGGAGAGGTATGCAGTAATATACATCTGGAAGGAATTGTGCCAAATTTTGGCATTGAAAGCTACACCATTGCTAGAAGGGGACGACACTGCATAGTGCCAAAGATCCCAGCAATGCCATCGCGCTTCAGGACCAGTTACTGCAACAGTTTGGGTTTCAGGGGCCCACAGCTTTTTAATATTCTCCCAAAGAGCCTGAGGAACCTGCACAAAGTAGATGTAGGGGTTTTTAAATCAAAGCTGGACCTCTTCCTGTCGAGAGTCCCAGGTGAACCTACCTCGCGGCAGGAGGTGCAAATGAGGGTTGCTAAATCAAACTCTATTCTTCACCAAGTGCCACAAATTGTAAGAGGCTCCCTGTAATAACAGTGTAGCAACACGGCGGTGCATCAGCTCTAAGCTGAAACTATAATAAAAAATAGAAAAAATATATATATATATATATATATATATAATATATATATTCCGGGTTCAGTCCCACTGCGTGGCACCTTGGGCAAGTGTCTTCCACTATAGCCTTGGGCCGACCAAAGCCATGTGAGTGGATTTAGTAGACAGAAACTGAAAGAAGCCCGTCGTATATATATATATATATATATATATATATATATGTATGTGATGTGTGTGTGTATGTTTGTGTGTCTGTGTTTGTTCCCCCTAGCATTGCTTGACAACCGATGCTGGTGTTTGTATGTCCCTGTCACTTAGCGGTTCGGCAAAAAGAGACCGATAGAATAAGTACTAGGCTTACAAAGAATAAGTCCTGGGGTCGATTTGCTCGACTAAAGGTGGTACTCCAGCATGGCCACTGAAATGACTGAAACAAGTAAAAGAGTTATTAAGCTGGTGTTAGGCAGTGAGTTGGCAGAATTGTTTGCACGCCAGGCAAAATGTTTAGTGGCATTTTGTTTCTGAATTCAAATTCCGCCAGGGTTGACTTTACCTTTGACCTTTCAGGCTCGATAAAATGAGTACCAATTTTTCACTGGAGCCATCGTAACTCAGATATCCCCTCACCTGAAATTACTGGCCATGTGCTTAAATTTGAAACCATTAGTAAGCTGGTGTGAAGGTGGAAAGCTGGCAGAATCTTAGTAAACCAGGCAAAATGCTTAGCAAAATTTTTTCTGGTTTTACCTTTGAGTTTAAATTCTGCCTAAGTTGATTCTGCTTTTTATCCTTCCTGAGTCAGTAAGATAAGTACCAGTTGAGCTCAGTGGTGGATATAATCAACTAGCTTTTCCCCAAAAAATTTCAGGCCTTGTGTCTAAAGTAGAAAAAATTATTAAGCTAGTGTTAATAAGGCGTAGGAGTGGCTGTGTGGTAAGTAGCTTGCTTACGAACCACATGGTTCCAGGTTCTGTCCCACTGCGTGGCACCTTGGGCAAGTGTCTTCTACCATAGCCTCGGGCCGACCAAAGCTTTGTGAGTGGATTTGGTAGATGGAAACTGAAAGAAACTCGTCGTATATATATATATATATGTGTGTGTGTGTGTGTGTGTGTGCATGTTTGTGTGTCTGTGTTTGTCCCCCCACCATCGCTTGACAACCGATGCTGGTGTGTTTACGTCCCCGTAACTTAGCGGTTCGGCAAAAGAGACCGATAGAATGAGTACCAAGCTTCCAAAGAATAAGTCCTGGGGTCGATTTGCTCGACTAAAGGCGGTACTGCGGCATGACTGAAACTAGTAAAAGAGCAAGTAAAAGAGTAACATAATTTAATGTGAAATTTTTATGGAAAGTTTTGATTTGGATAATTTTTAAACAAGAGGTTATTGTAGAACTAGGAATAGTCATGGGTGGGTTGGTATCAGAGGAATTAATAAAACATCAGTACAACTATGATTACTGATAAATCCATTAATACTGATATCAGTTACTGGAATTTATTTATTAACTGTTGATAACTAGATCATTATTTGTCATTGGCCAAATATTGTCCTCTTCTCACCACATAATATATTCAATAATCCTTTTGATGCTCTCTGCATTAAATATGTTAATACTAACTTAACTACTGTAAATACCCAACTCTGAGATCTATGTACAGCACACACACACATGCATACATGCAGAGTGACCAAAAATTTGCTCAACCATTTAATACATACAAATATATTAAATGGTGACTTCAATTTTGGGCCACCCTGTGTGTATGTGTGTGTTTGTACACACATACATACATACATATATATATATATATAATCCAAGAAAGTTAGGGGTTGTGAATCCAACCCACTAAGGGATAATATCTATCCAGTATGCTGCCGGAAGGATACCCAATTATTAGTACATTAATGTTTTTACCAAGTGCAATAAATGGGTGCGGGTAAAAGGAAATTTTACCCTTAATTTATATAGCAATAAGAAAATGGAGGGGAATATGTGGTATTCATCAACTTGCAGACATTGTATTGTGTCAATTAACTTGTTTATTTTTCAACTGGGAGGACGATAGAAACAATATACAAACACATGTGACATGTTGTGTCATATTAGTAATTAAAAAAGACATCTAGTGACCGACCGAAAATAGGACAATGTAACTAGATGTCCTTTTTAATTACTGGTATGACGTAGTGTGTCACATGTGTTTGTATATTGTTTTTGTTGTCCTCTTGGTTGAGAAATGGACAGGTGAATTGACATAGTGCAGTGTCTGCAAGTTGATGAATACCACATATTCCCCTTCAACAAAAAAAGTACTCCATCTGGTGAGAGATAGATATTATTTATAGGTCACAATACATGTATTAAAGCACTACTAGTGGTTTCATGTGTTGAGAGAGCTCAAACATGTTCTTCAGGTGTAAACTGCATATCATGGCAAACTAGAGGGGTTGAATGGTGGAAAGGACGCGAAAGAACTGAGAGGGCAGCATGTGGAAGACACAGACGGGAAACAGCAGAAGATGAAAAACAGAAACTAAAATGTCAAAAATAAAGCGAGTTTGTTGCCAGTACCGCTGGACTGGCTCCTGTGCAGGTGGCACATAAAATATACCATTTCAAGTGTGGCCGTTGCCAGTACCTCCTGACTGGCCTTCGTGCCAGTGGCTCGTAAAAGCACCCACTACACTCTCGGAGTGGTTGGCGTTAGGAAGGGCATCCAGCTGTAGAAACTCTGCCAGATCAGATTGGAACCTGGTGTAGCCATCTGGTTCACTAGTCCTCAGTCAAATCGTCCAACCCATGCTAGCATGGAAAGCAGACGTTAAACGATGATGATGATGATGATATATAATATATATAAATATATATATATATATATAGCCCGGCTTTGCCCGGGATTAAGTTGGGATTATTAAGCTAATCAAGTTCTTTATTTCAAACCAAACTAAGTAACATGACGTCAAATTTGGGCAGAATCAGTGTTGCAACTGGAGCGCATGGGTTGGGAGTTTGATCGGCAAAGGTGATCAGGTTATACATGCCATCCCTTTGAAAACACCACCGCCATCATCTAACCCCTATTTGTCCATGGGTTAGGAACCCTTCCAGCAAGGAAAATAGAATGACCAAAAGGGCTCCCGATTTTCTGTATCAGAAGCGGTTCTGTTCAGATCACAATAAAGTCTTAAGTATATATATATATATATATATATGAGAACACGGATGTTATGTAAGTAAAACGTTAATGTTCGAAACTGCAGCAGTCCATAGATAAGTCTTTATTGTGTATATTTCTCATTTTGTCCTGTTCTGACGTTTTGTGAAATTTTTCTGGAGAACATTATTTTTCTTTGTGGTTGGGTCGTTGATGACCTCTTTCTAGCATATTGGATGTCCACCTAGTGGTCATCCCTTATACACGTGTAATACAATTTTTTCTGAATTTTCAGATTTTTTATATGCTAGGCCACTTGGTTTTAAATATTCAATTTATCATCCTATCTATCTATCTATCTATCTATCTATATATATATATATATATATATATATATATATATATGAGCAACACACAAATACACACATGCATGTATGTACACCAATTGCATACATATTTTTTGTACACATACATGTTTGTATGTGTGTGTGTGTGTTGCCCGTATCTCAACAAAACACATACACACATCTTGCGTTACATATATATACAGATAAATGATTTAAAATAAATATATTTTGGAAATGGCAATTTACGGTACAATACCTAGAAACATGAAAATCAGACCACATGGGTTTGTTTACATCAATTCGGCAGTTTCCATAAAGTGTTTGGAAAGAACACGAAAGAGATAGAGAGAGCGCGCTCTCCCTCTCAATCTCCCTCCCTCCCTTACACACATGCCAGTTATCTCTCTTTCTTTCTTTCTCTCTCTCCCTGTCTCACACACACAGCAACATTACACAAACACACATGCTCCTCTCACACTAACAAAAGAACTTCACATACACACCACACTTTCTGTCTGGCATACCCACTATAAAAAGAAAGTGTGTATTTCTTTTTGGCAACATGTGTTTTGTGTGTAATGTTGGTGTGTGTGGGTGTGAGAAAGAAAGAAAGAGAGATAACTGGCATGTGTGTGTAAGGGAGGGAGAGAGAGATAGAGAGAGAGAGAGAGAAGGTATTTTTTTTCCTTTTTGCTTGTTGTTTCCTGCGTTTTTTTCTTTTTGCTTGTTAGCTGCCTACCACACAGACGCTGGCAAACAAAATGTATCTCTACTTCACCCTCCCTCTCACAAACATACAATTTCTCTCTTTCTCTCTCGCCTTCACGCGCGTACGCACAGATTTGACTTCGCCATGTCAACAAACTTCAAAATTGGTAAAAGTTTATCGATTTTTACAGCTATACGCGGGTGCCTCTGAGAGAAAAACTTCGCTAAAATGCACATAAGGTCATGACACATCTCCTCCTAAAATTGGAACGACATGCGTTGCTAATTTGTGGACGTGCATAAACTACATTCACGTACACACACACACACACACATCCTCTCTTTTATATATATACAGATATATAATATATATATATATATATATATATATATATATATATGGATAATAATAAATGGAGCAAAACGCATGTCGATGAAAGTTCCTTTAATTCCTACATATATGTTTCGAAATAAATGAGGGCCCTTTCACAAAGAAGAAAGAGCTGTTGGAGTCCTCATTTATTTCTCTTCAGGGAGTTCATAATAAAACATGTAATAGCAAGACAAAAACGAAATAATGGGGTAACTTACAAGCTGAGATGTTACATGGTCAGTGACCGTTAGAAGGTTTTTTGACATAGAGATATAACGGGGTCAACGATATTGTTCCATGGGCTTTAGGAATAAGAACGCTAGTTTGCATAGAAATATAAAGGGATGGTGTTTTTGACGTGATGCTAAAGGTTGAGACCAAAGAGTTATTTGAATATGGGGAGATAAGTATAGTGAATGTTTACATATGTGTGTGCTAGCATGCACACACATATGTACAAACACATGTGTGTATGCACATGCACATATGCGTACACCCATGTACATATACCCATACACCCACATACACCCATACACATACACACCCATACACATACACACCCATACAGAAACCTTTACATATACATATGTACATATACACTCACCTATACATACGTGCCTGTATATATACCTACATTCCTGTATATATACAAACATGCAAATACCTATACACGCACACACATACATATGCATACATGCACATACACACACACACATGCATGTATATATGTATATACACCTACATATGCGCATATATATATATATATATATATATATATATATATATATATATATATATATATACATACACATACGCACCTGCACCCATACACACACACACACGCCCCGTGCTCGTACATGTGCATACACATACATATATACATATACTTATGTGTACATACCCATTCACACACATACACTCAAACACATACACACACGCACACACATTTGTATATATATACACACTTGTATGTATGTATAAATATACACACACGTCCACCCTCACACACACACGTCCACCCTCACACACACACGTCCACCCTCACACACACTCACAAACACATGTATGCATATATGTACCCAAATACACACACATATGTTTTGTTTAAGATTATAAAAAAATATTAAGATTAATAGCATACTGATTTGAAGCGAAGAGCATAAACATGATAAAAGAAATACCATTACCCTGTTATATATTAATATACTTATGTTAGCGCTAATCAGTGTAAAACCGAAGTACATGGTGTTCGGTGAGAAATAATAATAATAATAACAATATACATGCTAATAAGGAGAAGGTCAGATCTAAGGCAAAGCAGCTGGTGATACAAGGTAGCCTTAGCTGTAATTACTGGGAAGGAAAAAATTTATCAACTATAGAAGGGGAAAAGGCAAGTTGTAGTGGATGAAGAAGTGGAAATTATTCATAGGATATTAGTAAAAAGAAAAAAAAAAAAATGAAAGATAATGATAATAACTATAATAAAAATACTGCTTGGAACCTAACCTAGTAGGAATGATGGAGCTAACGGTAATAAAAGAAGGTATGTTTCTTGAAGTGCTGACAGCGGAACGCCCTCTGAGTGATTTGGTTAACTAGGCGATTCTTGGAGAACAGGATATAAAAAAGCTCCAAGTTACAAAGAGGGCAGAATTCCCTCCCCTTGTCATAGGGAACTGAGGTGGCCAGTATGGACCATTCCAAAGAGAATTGCTTATTGCAATCCTTCAGTTCCCAAATAAATTTACTTAGGCCAGTAGTGCTAGCTTTATTTCTATCTCTAAACGACGAATAATGATTTGAGATTCTCTTGGATACCTGTGTCTATGAGCTACCTACATAGTATGCGACATCAGTATTAGAAGTTACCTTTCATTCATACACTACATTTTTGGTCCTTGAATTCACACTCAAAAACCTGATTCTATTAGGATTTCATTCCGATATGCTAATCTTATTGCTAATCTTATTATTGTTACAGATATTTATGTGATTCCCAATATTGGGCATACTACCTATACCAGTATCTAACTGATTGATGTCATTATTTGTGTGGGTTAAATTGTTGGAGTAATTATTATTGCTACAGGTATGAAACATTACTAATATTATGGTTATGATTAGGATGGCCGTCTATAGATGAATCCAAAAACCTGAGATTGTGGGAAGATATTATCTGTAACAAATTTTTGGTGTTCGAAAATCCAAATCTAACCTTATGCGAGTTGATAATTGGGTAATAGTGGGAGCCTTTATGGAAATTCCTACTCACCGCGTCTCGGAACTGTCGGACCAAATCTGATTTGACCTGCTTTCCAAACGGGAGGATGAGCCAGATATTCTTATTATTATCAACAGATCTAGATGTAGTATTAGAGTGGTTAAACATGCAAAGATTTTTGAATTTGTTAAAGTATTTGGGGCCAGTTGGGGCACTTCTCTTATGTGAGTTAAGAGGATGACCTACTTTCTCAGTAAAGTGAGAAGAATGGGAAGGAATAGACACGGGTTCATCTACGCTAGTAAAGGGGGTATCATGCTGTGTAGGAGGGGAAAGATCACTAGAAGAGTTAATATACACAACCTTTTCCTTATAGCCAGCCCTTAATACGGCTGAATTATAGAAGTCAGCCTCCTTACTGAAGATTTGGGAGTTAGAAGAAAGTTTGGAAAGCCTAATTGAGATATTCCTAACTAAATTACTGGTTATATGTCTTGGATGGTTACTAAAGGGGCTTATGTACTTGAGATTAGTTGAAGGTTTATGGAATGGGAAATGAGTATTATTGTGTAAATCTAAGGTAACGTCCAGAAAGTTTGCCACAGAGACCTCATCCTCAAAAACAATGCCAAAGCCCATTCTCTTGAAGAATCTGGCTACTCTATTTTTAACTTTTTGTATACCCTGGCCAGAGGCCTTATGGAGGTATAGGAGACAATCGTCCCTATATATATATATATATATATATATATATATATATATATATATATATATATATATATATGAAATACATATATATATATATATATATATATATATATATATATAGTGAATGGAGTAAAATGCATATGTTAACTGCATACTTTTATTTCCAACATATGTTTCGAAGATTACAAATTATACCTTCCATAGGAATCAGTGATGTTAAGAATGTAATCTTCTCTTCAGGGAAATGCATGGGAACCAGCTTGAACGTAAGACATTTTAACCGAATATGAGAACTGTAGTTGGAGAAGGTTGTTACGTAATTTATTTGAAAAAGCCGTTGGAGATTGGGACGCTACCAGACAGTACATTGGACAAGGGAAGAAAAGAAGGAAAGAAAAAAAGAAAGAAAATTCAGAGTGTTAAGTTGGAAGATAATAAGATGATTTAAATCCAATAATAATTGGAGAGGAATGTTATGTAAATAATGGGATTGTAAAGGGGAGTTAATCTTGTATTTCTACAAATAGTGCTGAGATAAATGTGTATAATCATATATACTCATGTATACGCACATATATACACACATACATACACTCGTATAAAATACATATATACATACATACATACACATACATACACACACACACACACACACATATATATATATATATATATATATATATATATATATATATATATATATATATATATATATATATATACATACATATATACCACCATATATTATACCACCAACTCCTACACAAAGAAATAACAAAAAAATATAAAGTAGCACCAGATAGCACCTTACGGTCAATGAACTTAGCAGCCAAGGACATCATGTTAGACTATAACTTAGCCGAAAAAACTGAACCATTTATACCACTTAGACCTAGAATCACTTTAAAAGACCATATACCCAACTTCCTTACAGACACTAAAGTTAGATTAATACGCCCAAATAGATCAGACCTATGCAAATTAAGTAAACTAATACTAGATAAGTACATGCCTACGCTAAAAAGTAGACTCTCCCTCGAATTATGGTCTAACACATATGAAGCCCTAAACTGGTTCTCCAAAATACCGAACACTAATAACTACAAATTCATACAGATAGACATAGTAGACTACTACTCCTCAATTAACCCCACGATCCTGAATAGTGCCCTAATATTCACAAAAATCCACTCACAGCTAACTAGGAAAGAAATTAATGTAATACTTGAAGCTAGGAAATCTATTATAAGTTTTGATAATAAGCGCTGGGTCCGTAAAGACTCCCCAAACTCCTTCGATATCACCATGGGAGCCCCGGATTCAGCTCAGATAACAGACTTAGTGGGAATATATTTGCTCTCCTACATACAGGAGGAATTCCCAGATCTTGAAGGTGGATTATACAGGGACAACGCGCTATTCGTAGTTAAAAATCCCTCGAATAGGAAACTAGAACTCATTAAGAAAAACTTACATAAATTCTTCAAAATATTTGAACTAGCCATTTCTATAGAAAATGAACACACCTCCATAAACTACTTAGACGCCAATTGCAACCTAGGCACAGGACTCCATGAGGTAGAAACCCCTTGTTATTTTGGGTACTTGAGTATATATAACTTTAGTGAATGGAGTAAAACGCATAAGCAATAGGATATCACGCCTCTCCTCTAACCAAGATATTTTTAATAAGCATAAGGAAACCTACAACATCGCACTACATAGAGCAGGATTTAACCATAAAATTAAGTTCATAGAACCCAATAACCATAAAAAAGACCCAACTATAGGGAATCTAAACGCTAGAAACACATACACTATTAATACACCAAACACTGCTGCAAACCACACTAACGATATGAATGACACAGATAAACATAACACAAGTAATAGGAATACAAAAGATCCCAAAGCCAAACCATATAACACCAAAAATACCAACAACAATATAAACACAAATACCAATAATATTAAAAGGACGATTAAGGCTAACAACGAGACGAAACAGAAATACAATAACCACCTGAACAGAACCAACATTAAGCAATACAAAGATAAGTTTAGTATGAATAACAGCAAGACCCAGCAGACTAAAATAAACCATATATCGGGCCCACAAATACCTAACAATACTAACACAGAAAAAACTGATAAGACACATATCAAAAATAAGCCTAACTATAGAACTAAATTAGATAGCCGTAAAGAAAAATTCACTAGCCTTCCCAGTTATGATGGCAGGTTTTATACCAGATATGGCTGTAATAGCAATAAGAACAATAAGGATACGATCTGGCTAATCATTCCCTACAACATGAATCTCAAATCTAACATAGTCCGCTCATAGATAGGAATAAACACCTCAAAGTAAACAATAAATACGCAGGAATATTTTAGAACAAAATAAGAATAGGCCACAGCCTGACATGTAACTTAGCTACCATAATAGCATCTATTAATAATAATATATTAGACGCATTCTATACAGCTAAAAACACCACGAACAACCAAACCAAACCCTCCAACTAATAGAACTAACTCCAACCCTAATCCAACACCCCTTACTAGGAGGGACACACATCAAAAAAACAATAGGGCCATACAACAACACACAGACATAGACACCCCTTACAACCTATGTGGCTGTAGAGATAGGAATAAATGTAATTTCTCCAATAGATGTAAGACCAAAAATATAGTTTACCAATGCGACGTACACACAAGCAGCCATATTAGATCTTACATTGGGGGGATGAAAAACCAAATACGGCTTAGATATAATGAGCACCTATCTAGCTTTAAAAATAGAAATAAGGCAAATTCAACAGGACTTATTAGGTATATCTGGGAACTAAACGACAATAAGATAGAATATAAACTAAAGTGGCACATACTAAAAGTAGCTAATTCCTATAACCCAACTAACAGATGCTGTGAACTCTGTTTAACTGAACGCCTCGAGATCCTAACGGCTAGGAATGACCTATTAAACAGGAGATATGAATGTAGCCTAATCTGTCTTCACGCTAGTAAATACTCATTCTCTAAGTGTAATTAAATATATAATACATTCCACTTCCTAAGTATAACTAAATATGTAAAAAAGAATTTTCCTCTTCTAAGTATAATTGATTATAATTAAATAGTAATAAGACCAGAGTTAGTCCCCTTTTCACCTAAATTTAGGGTTGCTCCCCTTTACTAACACCGCCGGTGCTAAAAATATACGACACATTCCTCAATCATAACAACATCACGTGGAAATGCATTTGATTAAAATCGGAATTATGAGCTTAAATAGCACCCATCCTACATCTCCCTACAGGAAGACTAACACAACTTCAACTAAAACGTAAGGCTTTCTTTACCTAACACTATTATTATACTACCATATGCATTAATATATCCACTAATTGTTTCTCCTACATCTCTCACACCATGAACTCTTAACATACTCCTCAACATTCTGAAGAGATCTGCCAAACCATTTGGCAAATTGAAACGTGCGTAAATGACTTATTACATAACCTCCACATAATTAAAACAATGGCTAACTAGCCCAACCGAATTGCTTCTTCTTGTATTTTGTTGCTCCATTTTCCACATAAATATAATTATAAACTACGGTTAAAACAATAAATTACCTGCCTCTGGATACCCTCTAACGAAGACGGTACCCACACAAGTAATTCTCAGGAGTGCCTCCGGATTTAAACATCCCCTGGTTGCTTGGATATTTCAGACTACCCCTGAAAAATTGAAGCAATCCTATCATTTACCTACATACATATAATATATACGTATACACACACACACACACACACACACAAATATATACACATACATACATAAACACACACATACATCACATATTTACATATATACATAAACATACATACATCCAACCAAACATATATATACACACATGTCCATATATATTTTTTATTAATAAAAACAAATATATACAAACATCTACACATACATATATAGTTTCATACATAAACATGAATGTGCACATACACACAGATATATATGTGCATACAAACACACAAACACATGCATACTCACACACATATATGTGCATGTGGTTCCATGTATGTACATGGATACATACACGCATTAGTATACACTCCTTAATACGTATATACACACGGTAGTTGTGTGGTAATTGATATTAAAGCAGAGGGATATTTATAGGAAAGTGATTCTTATATTAGTAAATAAGATATTAAATGATTGATAATTAATTAATAAATAATAAAGTTAATGGGTGGTCTATTAATCTACAGAAATGGATTATGTTATTAAGTTAGATGTAAAAAAAAGTTGGGCTGAAGTAGGGGTTGAATGAGTAAAAATTACTTGAGAAGAGAAAGTTAATATTATTATCATGGTTTACTTCGGTGATACCGTTCCATATCTATTAATGCAAGGGTTTTCTGAGATATGAAATAAAATGTTATGTTCATCAGTAATTTATGCGTCATAGAATAGAATATTTAAATGTTTGGGATTCATCTTGCGATGAAAATAAACGATTGAACTGGGATTGTTTTCAAAATTTTAGATGTTTCTAGGAACGTTAAAGAGGATAAATTAGAATCGTAGATTTAGAATACTGTCACTAAGATAGCTATGAACATAATAAAAAACTCTTATTATTGCTGAATAAATTGGAAGTTGTAAATGAAGGATATGGAAGTACAATAAAGTATGAAATTGAGTGAATAAGGTTAATTGGGCACAGCATATTAGACATTGTAGGAGGTAAGGTTTATGATAAATTAAACTGAAAATAATGCTCTAGTGTATGTTTATAGATTTTGTTGGTGTTCTAATTTAGGTTTACAAATAAAGAGTGTTTAGATAACATATGTCAAGCGAAATCAGTCTATGATATCTTTTTACATATAAAGGTATAATTGCCATGTGTTTCTAGAATTATTTGAGGAACTAATATGTTACAAGTTAATTTGTTAGCGTTATGTAAATAAGTGTTTATTATTTAAACGCTGTGAACACACGTTGCTGCCAATGTTTACATCTGTAAGAGATTTCAATGAACGTGTTCACCAGTTTATTCTTTGAAAATAAGATAAAAAATAGTTCAATATTACATAAAGGACAAAATCTTCTGCCCTTGTCATATGGTCTAGAAATAGAAAGAATTAGCCAGTCTAATTTAAATTTTATGTTATTGTCTTTAAGTTCCCAAACTAATTTACTAAGGCTCGCGGTATTTCGTTTGTTTCTATCTCTAAAGGACAAATAATGATTGGAAATTCTGGAGGATATTGGCGAAGAAGATGATCCAATATAAAAGGACACATTTGTAGGTGTGCTGACCTGGCATTGATATATAGTGTGTTTGAGTTTGGCATTATCACTTAAAAAACTAATTCTTTTGCTATTAACTTCAGAAATAATGATTTTGTTGTTGTAATTATTATTATTATATATCATATTATAATTATTGTTCCTTGGTTTATTATTAGTATTATTATTGTTATTATGGTAAAGGTTTGTAATGCCTGACTTAATGTTATTGCTGTTGGTACTCTCTTGTGAATATAAAAGTCTCATATTGTGTGCGGATATTATTTGTGAGATGTTTTTAGTGTTAGAGAAACCGAATCTAACCCTGTGCGTGTTAATGACTGAACTGGGATATCGAAGGAGTTTGGGGAGTCTTTACGGACCCAGCGCTTATTATCAAAACTTATAATAGATTTCCTAGCTTCAAGTATTACATTTCGGAACTGGGAAACCAAATTTGATTTAATATTTTTACCAAAAGGTACTATCAGCCAAATATTTTTATCAGATTCTGGTTTAGAATGTTTGCTATTATTATTTCTAAATAGTTTCAATTTATTATTGTTATTATTGAAAAAGGGTTTAAACTGATGGTTACTTCCCCTATAACGTAAAGAAATGTTTGACTGTTTGTTATCGTCAATAGTTTTATGATGAGAATGATAATTGTATTTATCGTTGCTGTTAATATTAATATCTATATTATTATTATTATTACGGGTATCAATTTCATAAGTAGAATTAATATAACTAACTTTTTCTCTATATCCTGCTTTTAATAAAGCAGAGTTGTAAAAGTCAGCTTCCTTATTGAAGATATTTTCATTTGTGGATAAATTTGATAATCCAAGTGAAATGTTCCTAACTAAATTTCTTGTTACCGAATTAGGATGATTACTGAATATGCTAATGTATTTAAGGTTAGTGGAGGGTTTATGGTAAGGGAAGAAGGTTTTTGTGTGTAGGTCTAGAGTGACATCTAGGAAGTTGGCTATGGATGTTTCGTCTTCAAAGGATATACTAAAGCCCATTCTACTGAAAAATCTAGCTAGTCTATTTTTAACTTTTTGTATTTTTTGGTTTGTGGTATTATTTAAATAAAGTAAACAATTGTCTTGGTATAGACCACGCTTAATGTTTGGGAATTGGTCTTCTAATTCATATAGAATGCATGTGCAAACTAAGTCAGCTATTTGTGCTGAGTCGGAGCTTCCCATAGGGATGTCAAATCCATCTGGAGTGTCCTTAAGTGTCCATAGTCTATTATTGAATTTAATTATAGAATTTCTGGCTGCTGTAACAACTTTAAATTCCTCTCTAGAAAGACCCGCCTTATTGTGAGCAAACCAGAGTGCTTTGTTTAATATAATGCGGTTAATTGAGGAATAAAAGTTAGATATATCAAACTGGATAAATTTGGTGTTATGTTTGTCATTAATGTTACAAAACCGTTCTACTACCTGTAATGAGTTCGACCACAAACTAAGTTTTAATTTTTTGACTAAAGTAGGTATATATTTGTCAAGTATGTTTTTACCGAGAATACCAATATCCGATTTAGATGGACAAATGAGACGTAATTTAGGGTTATTCCAAAAGTTTTTCTTATGGTCTTTTAAAACAAAATGGGGTTGCTTAGGGTCTAAAGGTTCAGTCCTCTTTTGTAAGTTATATTTCTCCATGATTTTTTTCGCTTCTAGGTTAGCTTTCCTAAGTGCTGTTTTACTTGTGATTCGGTAGTTTTTTTCTATTTCTCTTTTTAGTAGTTCGTTATAATGTTCCTTGGATAATTTATACATGTTTCCTGTTTTATCGGACTTAACTAGTATTCCATCAATGTTATTGATTTCCTTCGTTATGTTGTTGAGGTATCTAAGGTGATTATTTCTTAATGGTGATTTATGAAACTTCACATTTTTCACTATTGACCAAAGATCTTCTTCAAATTGTTTTAGTTTCAGGTTTGGTGGTGGGTAGTTCTTGGATTTGAATAGTTCTTTAAAATCCGAAGTTGGATCCTTGTTTTTTTGTTGATCATTCTTGTTGTCGAAGAAGAAGGTTAACCATCTCACTCGGTTTATAA
Source organism: Octopus bimaculoides (assembly GCF_046866305.1). NCBI lineage: Eukaryota > Metazoa > Mollusca > Cephalopoda > Octopoda > Octopodidae > Octopus > Octopus bimaculoides. The sequence goes on from NC_142947.1 coordinate 27,404,942, forward strand.
AAGAGTTTGTCTTACTAATAAGTTGTTTAAGGAATGTATTCTTTGGTGGAATAGGTATATCCTTAAGGGATGCGTTGATATTGAATAACTCTATTTGTGGCAACTATTATAATAGCAGGTTTTTTAAGGGCCTGTTTAAAATATATTTTATTATATGTATTTATTTTCTCATAATTAATAAATAATTCGGACAAAATAAATTGGTTAATAGATACCAGGGTAGCAAAGATCACAAAATGACTGTGGTGTAACTCCTGTTTATGAGGTAGAAACCCCTTATTTTGGGTACTTGAGTATATATAACTTTAGTGAATGGAGTAAAACGCATATGTTAACTTCATACTTTTATTTCCAGCATATGTTTCGAAGATTACAAATTATACCTTCCAAAGGAATGGGTGAAGTTAAGAATGTAATCTTCTCTTCAGGGAAATGCATGGGAACCAGCTTAAACATAAGACATTTTAACCGAATATGAGAACTGTAGTTAGAGAAGGTTGTTACGTAATTTATTTGAAAAAGCCGTTGGAGATTGGGACGCTACCAGACAGTACATTGGACAAAAAGGGAAGAAAAGAAGGAAAGAGAAAAAGAAAGAAAATTTAGAGTGTAAAGTTGGAAGATAATAAGATGATTTAAATCCGATAATAATTGGAGATGAATGTTATGTAAATAATGGGATCGTAATGGGGAGTTAATCTTGTATTTCTACAAATAGTGCTGAGATAAATGTGTATAATCATATATACTCATGTATACGCACATATATACACACATACTCACACACATACATACATACACTCGCATAAATACATATATATATATACATACACACACACACACACATATGTATATATACACACACATACATATATACACATATACATACATAAACACACACATACATCACATATTTACATACACATACATAAACATATATACATCCAACCAAACATATATATACACACGTCCATATATATTTTTTATTAATAAAAACAAATATATACAAACATCTACACATATATAGTTTCATACATAAACATGAATGTGCACACACACACAGATATATATGTGCATACAAACACACAATCACACATACACATGCATACACACACACATATATATGTGAGTGTGGTTCCATGTATGTACATGGATACATACACGCATTAGTATACACTCCTTTGTACATATATACACACGGTAGTTGTGTGGTAATTGATTTTAAAGCAGAGGGATATTTATAGGAAAGTGAATCTTATATTAGTAAATAAGATACTAAATGATTGATAATTAATTAATAACTAATAAAGTAAATGGGTGGTCTATTAATCTACAGAAATGGATTATGTTATTAAGTTAGATGTAAAAAAAAGTTGGGCTGAAGTAGGGGTTGAATGAGTAAAAATTACTTGAGAAGAGAAAGTTAATATTATTATCAAGGTTTACTTCGGTGATACCGTTCCATATCTATTAATGCAAGGGTTTTCTGAGATATGAAATAAAATGTTATGTTCATCAGTAATTTATGCGTCATAGAAGAGAATATTTAAATGTTTGGGATTCATCTTGCGATGAAACAAACAATTGAACTGGAATTGTTTCCAGAATTTTAGATGTTTCTAGGAACGTTAAAGAGGATAAATTAGAATCATAGATTTAGAATACTGTCACTAAGATAGCTATGAACATAATAAAAAACTCTTATTATTGCTGAATAAATTGGAAGTCGTAAATGAATGATATGGAAGTACAACGATACATATATGTGTGAGTGTGTGTGTGTGTGTGTGTGTATGTATGTGTGAGTATGTGAGTATATGTGATTATATATATATATATATATATATATATATATATATATATATATATATAAAAGATATATATATATATAATACATATATATATATGAAATACATATATATATCATCATCATCATCGTTTAACGTCCGCCTTCCATGCTAGCATGGGTTGGACGATTTGACTGAGGACTGGTGAAACCGGATGGCAACACAAGGCTCCAATCTAATTTGGCAGAGTTTCTACAGCTGGATGCCCTTCCTAACGCCAACCACTCAGAGAGGGTAGTGGGTGCTTTTACGTGTCACCCGCACGAAAACGGCCACGCTCGAAATGGTGTCTTTTATGTGCCACCCGCACAAGAGCCAGTCCAGGGGCACCGGCAACGATCTCGCTCGAAAAACCTCATGTGTCACTCGCACAAAAGATATCATGTGTCGCCCGCACATGTGCCAGTCCAGGGGGGGGGACACTGGCAAACGATCCCGCTCGAAAAAGCCTCATGTGTCACCCGCACAAGAGCCAGTCCAGTTGCACTGGCAACGATCCCGCTCGAAAGATTTCATGTGTCGCCCGTACATGAGCCAGTCCGGGGGGCACTGGCAAACGATCCCGCTCAAAACCTTTCATGTGTCAGCCGCACAAGAGCCAGTCCAGGGGCATTGGCAACGAACTCGCTCGAAAGATATCATGTGTCGCTCGCACATGAGATAGTCCAGGGGCACTGGCAACGATCCCGCTCGAAAGATTTCATGTGTCACCCGCACATGAGCCAGTCTAGGGGCACCGGCAGCGATCTCGCTCCAAAAAACCTCATGTGTCACCCGCACAAGAGCCAGTCCAGGGGCACTGGCAACGATCTCGCACGAAAGATATCATGTGTCGCCTGCACATGAGCCAGTCCAGGGGCACTGGCAACGATCCCGCTCGAAAGACCCCATGTGTCGCCCGCACACGAGCCAGCCCGGGGGCACCGGCAACGACCTCACTCGAAAAACCTCATGTGTCACCCGCAAGCCGGCCCAGGGGCACTGGCAACGATCTCGCTCGAAAGATTTCATGTGTCGCCCGCACATGAGCCAGTCCGGGGGCACTGGCAAACGATCCCGCTCGAAAGATATCATGTGTCGCCCGCACATGAGCCAGTCCAGGGGCACTGGCAACGATCCCGCTCGAAAGATTTCATGTGTCGCCCGTACATGAGCCAGTCCGAAGGGCACTGGCAAACGATCCCGCTCGAAACATTTCATGTGTCACCCGCACAAGAGCCAGTCCAGGGGCACTGGCAACGAACTCGCTCGAAAGATATCATGTGTCGCCCGCACATGAGCCAGTCCAGGGGCACTGGCAACGATGCCCCTCGAAAGATTTCATGTGTCACCCGCACATGAGCAAGTCTAGGGGCACCGGCAGCGATCTCGCTCGAAAAAAACCTCATGTGTCGCCCGCACATGAGCCAGTCCAGGGGCACTGGCAACGATCCCGCTCGAAAGATTTCATGTGTCGCCCGCACATGAGCCAGTCCAGAAATACATATATATAATAATATTAGGGACAAAATCCAAAATTACAGGTAAAAACTCAATTAGAATCAATTTATAAAAAATTAAAATTAAATTGAGCTTTATAGATTAAAATATATATAAAATATATAGTTTTAGGGAAAATAACCAAGTTTCAAGAACTCATCGATGAAAATCCACAATCACATATAGAAAAATTAATAATTAAAATCACAATAAATGGGTATAATTCAAAACAAAGTAAATATCATAAGATAAAGATAATAAAATGACTACACGTGTTTCATAACTAATTTTCAAATAGAAAGGAAATTTAAATCGATTAAAAGTAGTTAAAATTATCGAAAATAAATTCTATTCAAAAATACATCTAATCGTCAGGTCGTAAATAGAACAATAATTATAATAAATAAATATATATATCAACCAACAATAAGTACCAAATGAATTTATATAAAATACTTATTTTATAAAGATAGAAAAATTATTAAAAATATCAAAATATCAAAATAATAAACATTCCATAATCATCCCTTCATCCATTATAATATATATATATATATATATATATATATATATATATATATATATATAAATATCATCATCATCATCATCATCGTTTAACATCCGCTTTCCATGCTAGCATGGGTAGGACGATTTGACTGAGGACTGGTGAAACCGGATGGCAACACCAGGCTCCAATCTTATTTGGCAGAGTTTCTACAGCTGGATGCCCTTCCTAATGCCAACCACTCAGAGAGTGTAGTGGGCGCTTTTACGTATCACCCGCACGAACGCCAGTCAGGCGGTACTGGCAACGGCCACGCTCAAAATGGTGTATTTTATGTGGCACCCCCCATAAGAGTCAGTCCAGGGGCACTGGCAAAGATCTCGCTCGAAAATCCTAACACATGTCACGGGCACAAGTGCCAGAAAGGCAACGCTGGGCACAGGTGCTATCCCGATTTTGCTTTCGCTTGCCCCAATAAGTCTTCGCAAGCTGAGTTTCGTGTCCAATGAAGGAGATGACGTTGGTATGGGTGCCAGTCGTCGAATTTAGTTCGATTTCACTTGCCTCAACAAGTCTTCACAAGCGAAGTTTAGTGTCCAATGTAGGAAAGGTATTCATAAGTGGGCTGGCTACACCCCTGGCAGAGGCCTTGGATTTAGGTTTCACTTGGTTTGCCGGGTCTTCTCACGCACAGCACATCTCCAAAGGTCTCGGTCAGAAAATATATTATATATATATATATATATATATATATATATATATATTGTATATATGTATATATATATA
>NC_142947.1:27410058-27435058 GCF_046866305.1 Octopus bimaculoides
TATATATATATATATATATATATTATATATATATATATATATATATATATATATATATATATATATATATATATATATATATATATATATATAATATTATATATATATATATATATATATATATATATATGTATATATATATATATATATATATATAATATGTATATATATATATATATATATATATATATATATAATATAGTATATATATATATATATATATATATATATATATATATATATATATATATATATATATATATATATATATTAATATGTATATATATATATATATATATATATATATATATATATATAATAAGTAGATAATAGTAATGTTTACTATAATACTCTTTCAATATTTTTAGATTGTAACTCTTAACAATTATATTAATACCCTTAATATAGGGATTAGTTTACAGATTTTGTCTCTTTATATATATATTTTTATTTCTCATGTTTATGCTTATTCCTTGAATCATTTTAGGTATTTTCTTAGGGATTTGACCTGAAGAGTGACTGATATTGGGAGTAAAATCATTTGCCCATTCTAATGAACTCGGATAGAATTTGTTTGATTTTATAGAGTCCTATTTCAGCCATGAAACTCGTGTATTCTATATACTAGTACTAACTTCTTACATTTATACTTCTATACTGTTTATTATCGTATTAATTTTTACTGTCCAATTTATAATTTTAACTTTTAAATTTATTTAAATTAATATTTCTATGATTTATTTCTATGATTTATTTATGTAATATATTATTTAATTTAAATTTTTAGATTAAAATCTTAGATATATTAAGATGGTATATGCCTCACAGCATGGATTTGGACGGGTTTTGAGTTGACTGAGTTGTAGAGTGGTGGTTCGTCTCTAAATTAGTAATATACGTATATATAATACATTAGGAAACCCGGCGTAATATTATACCGATTTTTGCCTGTAAGGTTGGAATAAATTTTTTATTCCCTACTATTATTGCTATATATATAATATATATATATATATATATATATATATATATATATAATGTATATATAATACACATATATATAGAAATAATCACTACACTCTCGGAGTGGTTGGTGTTAGGAAGGGCATCCAACTGTAGAAACTCTGCCAAATCAGATTGGAGCCTGGTGTAGCCATCTGGTTCACCAGTCCTCAGTCAAATTGTCCAACCCATGCTAGCATGGAAAGTGGACGTTAAACGATGATGATGTGCAAAGACCTGTTGAGGTAAGTGAAATCGAAATCGAGTTAAATTCGACAACTGGCACCCATGCCAACGTCATCTCCTTCATTGGACACGAAACTCAGCTTGCGAAGACTTATTGGGGCAAGCGAAAGCAAAATAGTGATGACTCCTGTGCCCAGCGTTCCCTTTCTGGCACTTGTGCCCGTGACATGTGTAAGGATTTTCGAGCGAGATCGTTGCCAGTGCCCCTGGACTGGCTCTTGTGCGGGTGGCACATAAAATACACCATTATGAGCGGGGCCATTGCCAGTACCGCCTAACTGGCCTTCGTGCCGGTGGCACGTAAAAGCACCCACTACACTCTCTGAGTGGTTGGCGTTTTGGAAGGGCATCCAACTGTAGAAACTGCCAATTGGAAATATGGTGTGCGTGAGAAGACCCGGCAAGCCAAGTGAGACCTAAATCTAAAGCCTCAGCCAGTCCACTTATGCGTACCTTCCTTCATTGGACACTAAACTCCACTTGCGAAGACCTTTTGAGGCAAGTGAAACGAAATCAAGTTAAATTGGACACTAAACTCCACTTGCGAAGACCTGTTGAGGCAAGTGAAATCGAAATCGAGTTAGATTCGACAACTGGCACCCATGCCAACGTCGTCTCCTTCATTGGACACGAAACTCAGCTTGCGAAGACTTATTGGGGCAAAGCGAAATCGTGATGGCACCTGTGCCCAGTGTCGCCTTTCTGGCACTTGTGCCTGCGGCATGTGTAAGGACTTTCAGGCGAGATCGTTGCCAGTGCCCCTGGACTGGCTCTCGTGTGGGTGGCACATAAAATACACCATTTTGAGCATGGCTGTTGCTAGTACTGCCTGACTGGCCTTCGTACCGGTGGCACGTAAAAGTACCCACTACATTTTCTGAGTGGTTGGCGTTAGGAAGGGCATCCAGCTGTAGAAACTCTGCCAAATCAGATTGGAGCCTGGAGTAGCCATCTGGTTTCACCAGTCCTCAGTCAAATCGTCCAACCCTATAGAGTCCAATAGTACAACTGTATTCGTCTTTCCTTAGGAAAAATGACTAAATTGTGGGCGTGAAGTCCCCATAAAGGGGTCTTTGTAACTTCTAGGAAGAAGAAATTTTAGAAATATTACTTTATTTGTGTGTAATATGTATGGTTAAAATTTTATCAACATCAAAAATATATGCATAGAATATAATTTCCAAATTTCATAAAGATCCATTCAGTACTTTTGACGTAGTTTTGGATAAAAGAAAATGACTAATGTGTGTGTTTGTGTGCATGTGTATGTGTGTGTGTGGGGGTGTATATATGTATAGATATCTGTATGCATGTATATAAGTGTATATATATATGTGTACATATTACATGTACATCTATATATATACATCTACACATATGTATACATATACATGTATGCATATAGATCTATATCTATATATATACATATATATATCTATACATATACGTGTACATATACATCTATATGTATACATATACATCTCTCTCTCTCTCTCTCTCTCTATATATATATATATATATATATATATATATATATATACACACATCTATGTATATATATATATACATGTATAGGGATACATTTGTGCAGATATATATATGCATGTATGTATGCCTGTATATATGTGAGAGTATAGTTTCACTGTAGTAGTCTCAGTATGAAAATGAAACCATTAAAGTGAAAGTATCTTTCACTTTATTCCTGAGGGAATAAAATGATGTAAAACAATGTAATCATCTCATCAGGGAAAAAAGAAAAACAAAACACATCAAGAAGCTATTTTAACCGAATGAGATTACCATGTATATGATGAATGGAATGCTGGCAGGTTACTTTAAAAAACTGTTAATAGATTTAAGGTCAAAGGCAATTTAGAGAAAATTCAGAGTGGAGAAATATAGTGCAATAGATGAGTGGAAATAATGAGTGCAATAGATGAGTGGAAATAAAGCTTAAAGGCATGTAAATAGATATACATAGTGGAAATGAAATGTAAGAAGACAGTCAAAAGTTAAATTTTATAGATTGGTAGAAACTACTTATAGGAGCTAGAGGTATGTTTTTACCGATGTTTGCAATGATAAACGCGTTCTTTAAAGGTGCTTGCAAGAAAATTCTCCGAGAACAAAATGAGATACTGTTATTTGGTACAGAGCAGACAAAATGATTTACCTTTATCATATGGAAAAGATCTACATAGTATATTCCATTCCAGACCAAATTGCTTATTATGTTCTTTTAAGAGACCAAATTAATTTACTAAGCCCAGTATTGTTGTGTTTATTGATATATCTAAGTGCAGAGTAATGGTTAGATATTCTTTTGGACAAGTGAAATGAAGAACTACTTATGTAAAAAAAAGACATTAGAACCGGAAGTAATTTTACATTGATAAACAGAGTTTCTAGTCTAAGAATTACTGCTTAGGAAACGCATGTGATTCGAATTTATATCAGAAATACTAATATTGTTATTATTGTTCAAAGAATGGTTAGTGTTAATAATATCGATGTTATTATTTTCATTAAGTGGATTTGTATTTAACAACCTATTGTTATGCAAAGAGTTGATTTGTGAAAGGTTTTTGGTGTTTGAAAACCCTATCCTAATTCTGATAATTGATAATGGAATAGCATCTTGAATTTTGGGGGAAATTCTTATCTATAGCTTCACAAAACTGGTAAGGGAGGTTGGATTTGATCAACCAAACAGTTTTACTAGGACACACCTTATTATTAGGGTAATTATCTGTAAAGGTCCTAGATTTACCTTCACAACAAAAAAAAAAAGTTCTTCAAGAGCGATTATCTCCCTTACACTGCAAAACTACATTTTTCGATTTAGTGTTGTTATTCAAACTAAAATTTATATTTTTATTACAGTTATGACGTGTTTTCATGTCCTGATTAATAGTGGTAGAATTAATGTCAGAAGGGTTAATATAGGTAATTTTTACCATATAACTCTGCCTTACTTTAAGTAAGGCAGAGTTATGAAATTCGGCTTTATTGTTGAAGATATCAACATTGGTAGATAATCTAGAAAGTTTAAGTGAAATATTTCTAACTAAATTCCTTGTAATAGCCTTTGAATGACTGCTGAAAGAGCTAATATATTTTAAATTAGTTGAGGGTTTATGGTATAGAAAATATGAATCATTATATAAGTTAAGGGTAATACCCAAAAAGTTAACTTTAGTTATATCATCATCAAAAACAATGCTTAAGCCCATGTTTCGGAAAAATTTAACCAACCTGTTTTTAACTCTTTGTAATTTTTAGTTAGAAACACTTTGAAGGTAGAGTAGACAATCGTCATAATATAGACCTCCATTGATGTTTGGGAATTGGTCAGCCATCTGTGCTGAGTCAGAACTTCCCATTGTAACATCGAAACTGTCAGGTGTATCTTTACGGAACCACAGCTTGTTTTCAAATTTAATGATTGATTTTCTGGTGGCTAACACCACATTAATCTCATCCCTGGTGAGACTTGCTTTGTTGTCTGCAAACCAGAGTGCCTTGTTAAGTACAATTGATTTAATAGAAGACTAGTAACTTGAAATGTTGAACTGGATAAACTTAGTACACTTCTTGTTATTAAACCAGTCGACCACTCGGAACAAATTAGACCATAAATTAAGCTCTAATTTTTTACCTAAAGTAAGAATATATTTATCTAGAATATTTTTGCTAAGTACCCTGATATCAGAGCTAGAATGACAAATAAGTCATAAGGTTGGGTTATTAAAAAAATTTGGTTTGTGATCTTTTAAAATAAAACGAGGTTGTTTGGGATCACGAGGTTCAGTATTCATCTCTAAGTCATATTTCCCCATAGTTTTCTTAGCCTCAAGGTTGGCTTTTCTGATAGCACTTTTACCAGTAATCCTATAATTCTTTTGTATTTCTTTTCTAAGCGATTCTATGTAGTAATCCTTGATAAGTATGGATAAGTTTCCTGTTTTATCCGATTGAACCAGTATCACATCACTGTTATGAATTTCTTTGATGATATTGTGAAGATACCTCAGATGTTTATTTCTTAAGGGTGAACAATGAAATTTCACATTCCTCACAAGAGACCAGAGATCGTCCTCAAAATGTTTTAATCTTGGGTTAGGTGGATGATTATTTTTAGATTTAAACAATTTCTTGAATTCAGAAGTTAGATCGTTAGAAGGTTGTTTAATGTCTTCATTGTCGAAGAAGAAACCAAGCCATCTTTGTTTAAGGAAAAATTTCCTTCAAGGAATGGGTATATCCTGAAGAGATGCGTTTATATCAAATAACTCCATATGTGGTAACTATTTCATTTGCAGGTTATATGGAAACCTGGTTGAAGTGTACATAAATGTATGTGTATTTTTTCAATGCGTAAAAATAACATGGAAAAAATAAATAAATAGATACCAGGGTAACAAAAATTCATATGTGTCAAGGACGTTACAGCCTGCTTATAAAGGTAGAAGTTCCAGGGTTTAGTGAAATGCTTTTGTATCACGTAGACAAATTAAGAAATGGAGTTAAACACAGACGTTGTTCAAATCTTTATACTTCCGACATATGTTTTGAAGAAAACATTGGTATTATTCCTGAGGGAATAAAATGATGTAAAACAAGGTAATCATCTCGTTAGGGAAAAAAGAGAAGCAGAACACATAAATGAGCCATTTTAACCGATTGTGATTCCCTTCATCATATACGGGGTAATCACACTGGAAAAATACACATACATCATCATCATCATCGTTTAACGTCCGCTTTCCATGCTAGCATGGGTTGGACGATTCGACTGAGGACTGGTGAAACCGGATGGCAACACCAGGCTCCAATCTAATTTGGCAGAGTTTCTACAGCTGGATGCCCTTCCTAACGCCAACCACTCAGAGAGTGTAGTGGGTGCTTTTACGTGTCACCCGCACGAAAACGGCCACACTCGAAATGGTGTCTTTTATGTGCCACCCGCACAGGCCAGTCCAGGGGCACTGGCAACGATCTCACTCGAAAATCCTACGGGAGCCAGTCAGGCGGTACTGGCAATGGCCACGCTCAAAATGGTGCATCTCATGTGCCACCCGCACAAGAGCCAGTCCAGGTGCACTGGCAACGATCTTACTTGGCTTGCCGGGTCTTCTCACGCACAGCACATTTCCAAAGGTCTCGGTCAGTAGTCATCGCCTCGGTGAGGCCCAATGTACGAAGGTCTTGCCTCACCACCTCAGCCCAGGTCTTCCTGGGCCTACCTCTTCCACGGGTGCCCTCAACTGTTAGGGTGTGGCACTTTTTCACACAGCTATCCTCATCCATTCTCACCACATGTCCATACCAGCACAATCGTCTCTCTTGCACACCACAACTGCTGCTTCTAATGTTCAGCTTTTCTCTCAAGATACTTACACTCTGACGGGTATTCACACTGACATTACACATCCAACGGAGCATACTCGCTTCATTCCTTGCGAGCTTACGTATGTCCTCAGCAGTTACAGCCCATGTTTCACTGCCATGTAGCATGGCTGTTCGTACGCATGCGTCATACAGTCTGCCTTTTACTCTGAGTGAGAGTTCCTTTGTCGCCAGTAGGGGTAAGAGCTCTCTAAACTTTGCCCAGGCTATTCTTATTCTAGCAGCTACACTTTCAGCGCACCCACCCCCACTACTAACTTGGTCGCCCAGATAGCGGAAGCTATCGACTACCTCTAGTTTTTCACCCTGGAATGAGATAGATGTTGTTTCCTGTTTGTTTACAGTCTTTATTGCACCTGAACATCTGCCACAAACAAAAACTAACTTCCTAGTTAACCTGCCTTTGATATTGCTGCACCTCTTATGTGTCCATAGCTTGCACCGGGTACATCTTATAGAGTTACTACCTACTCCTTTTCTACATACTGAGCAGGGCCATCTACCTGAAGGGGTTTGTGTTTTATCTACCTTCCTACTTATTAGGATTTTGGTTTTTGCTAGGTTGACTCTAAGGCCCTTCAATTCTAGACCTTGCTTCCACACCTGAAACTTCTCCTCTAGTTCTGATAGTGACTCCGCAATTAGGGCAAGGTCATCAGCATAGAGGAGCTCCCAGGGGCAACCTGTCTTGAACTCCTCTGTGATTACCTGGAGGGCTATGATAAATAAGAGGGGGCTGAGGACGGAACCATGGTGGACCCCTACCTCTACCCGGAATTCATTGCTGTATTCATTTCCAACCCTCACCTTACTGGCAGCATCTCTGTACATGGCTCGCACAGCTCTCACTAACCATTCTTCTATCCCAAGTTTCCTCATTGACCACCAGATAAGGGATCGGGGGACACTGTCAAAGGCTTTCTCCATGTCAATGAAAGCCAGGTACAGAGGTTTATCCTTAGCTAGGTATTTCTCCTGCAGCTGTCTCAATAGAAATAAGGCATCAGTAGTGCTTTTACCTGGCACGAACCGAAACTGCATCTCATCTAAATTGATTCGCTCCCTAATTAGTTGGGCTATGACCCTCTCTGTAACTTTCATAACCTGGTCTAACAGCTTGATGCCTCTGTAATTATTTGTATCTAAAGCGTCCCCTTTACCTTTGTAGCAGTTGACTATGATGCTGCTACACCAGTCATTGGGTATGACTTCTTCGTGTATCACCTGGTTCGTAATACGGGTGACTAGGCTATAGCCAACACTGCCAGATATTTTGAGCATCTCTGCAGTGATTCCTGATGGGCCGGGGGCTTTCCCGGTCTTCATACTCTTAATTGCTTTATCTACCCTGGTACTATCAACTCGGATAGCTGGTCCCTCTATTGGGTCGACATACGGCAGGCTCTCTTCCTCCCATTCATTCTCTTTATTAAGCAATCTATCGTAGTGGCATCTCCAGACCTCTTTCTTTGCATCCTCATTTAGTGCAAGCGTACCATCATCCATGCGAACACATTTCTCTCCTACAACATCACTATTCTCTCTCCTACACTGTCTTGCAACACGAAATACCTCGAGTAGAACATTGGCAAATTTTTTCTTATCTGCTTCCCCTCTGGCTAAATAAGCCTGTCGCCTAGCCTCCCTTCTGGCACATTGGTACAATTCCCTGCTACCACCGTTATATATATATATAAAATTTATTAATGAGGGTAGAAATTGATATTAATCAATTAAAACCAGTGGTCTAGCATATTAAAATTATATTACATACAAAAATAAGAGGAATGACCACTTTTGCTGGTCATTCCTCTTATTTTTGTATGTTATATATATATATATATATATATATATGTGTGTGTGTGTGTGTATATATATATATATATATAGGTGCAGGAGTGGCCATGTGGCAAGTACCTTGCTTACCAACCACATGGCTCCAGGCTCAGTCCCATTGCATGGCACCTTAGACAAGTGTCTTCTACTATAATAGCCTTGAGCATACCAAAGACATGTGAGTGGATATGGTAGATGGAAACTGAAAGAATCCCATTGTATGTGTGTGTACCTGTATCTTTGTTTGTCACCGCACCATCGCTTCACAACCGATGCTGGAGTGTTTACATCCTCTGAGTGGTTTGGCAAAAGAAACTGATAAATTATATATATATATATATATATATATATATATATATATATATATATATATATATATATATATTCACTCTCTATTTCCTATCTTAACTAAACTAACTATTGCTTAATCATCCTCTCACACCATCTCCGATGAAGGGATAAAAAATATCCTGGAAACAGCTGTAAGACATTCTATTTATAAATGTTCTAGATTATACACAGCCTTGGTTTTTTTTATCTCATTACGAAAAGTAAATCCTTATATTCACACGCTGATATATGACCTACGTTGGACCCCTTATTCGCATAACCACCAAACCTGGAGCTTAACTGTAGCCTATCTATAGCACTTACTCACCATTACCTGAAACCTCTGGGTCTAATTGACACCACTTTCGCTCATAACCTATATATATATATATATATATATATATGTGTGTGTGTGTGTGTGTGTGTGTGTGTGTGTATGAATTCTTTTATTCTTTTACTTGTTTCAGTCATTTTACTGCAGCCATGCTGGAGCACCACCTTTAGTCGAACAAATCAACCCCAGGACTTATTCTTTGTAAACCTAGTACTTATTCTATCAGTCTCTTTTGCCAAGCTGCAATGTTACAGGGATACAAGCACACCAGCATTGGTTATCAAGGACAAACACAGACACACAAGCACACACACATGTGTGTGTGTGTGTATATATATATATATATATATATATGATGGGCTTCTTTCAGTTTCTATCGACCAAATCCACCCACAAGGCTATAGTAGAAGAAATTTGCACACGGTGCCACACAGTGGGACTGAACTCAGAACCATGTGATTGGGAAGCAAGCTTCTTACCACACATATATAATATATATATATATACACACACACATATATATAACACATATAATATATATACAACATATATATATATAATACATATATATATATATACAACAAATATATAATATATATATATATATATATATATACACACAACATATATATATAATATATGCATAAATATATATATATATATATATATATATATATATATATATATAACATATATATACAGTGTACCTTCGCTTATTTGCGGTTCAGCATTCGCAGTCCCGGTTGTTCATGGAACTAATAATTGTTCGTGGAACCTACTGTTTATTCACAGAATTGTAAATATCATCTGCGATTTTTTATGCCATTTTTCGTGGTAACATATACTTTTTCACATGTTTTAAGGATAAACTATTAATAGTGATATGCCATATTTGCCAGTTTACTGAATGCTCCTTTGCAGCTGAAGGTCCCTCTGATTAGAATAGTCGTGCATCATATCGCTTGATTTTTTTTTAGAGACAAGTACACTGTATCTTGTATCTCTTATTCCTGCTTTCAATCAAATCTTGATAATTAGCATAGCGACTAGCAGCGCTGTTTTTAAAAATGATCGCTACATTTGATCACAGACAATGTTTATTTCAACAGGGTAATTTTTAAGGTTGTGAGCCAATATAGCCTCACTGAAATTAGGTTACTTGCTGGTCCCTCTCTCTCTCTCTCTCCTTCTCTTATTATTATAATATAGATTGCTATGTCTAGTGGTGATACAAACTAAATTTTTCAAAACCATGATTATTTTTAATCTCTACTCAATCTCCCATTGGTGGTATGCGCATATTAGACACAATGAAAATTCTTTTGTAGGTTCTTTTTTAGAAAAACTGTGTCCAGTAGCTATCTCCAGTATTTTGTTGGATGCTGTGTTTTCCGCAGCATGTTATTAAGGCCCTCAGATGCCTCCTAAACACCCTACACCTTCTTAGGCAGTGAACCTAAATGCCAGAGAAACATTATGACACTCCATGAGAAGGCACAACTGCTGGTTATGTTCCTGGAAGGTAAAAATTATGCTGCAGTAGATCGCTATTATGTTGTCGACGAAAGCATCATATGCTACATAAAGAAGAATGAGGTGGCAATCAGGACTACTGTGGCAGTAAGTTTCTGTGAAAGTGCCAAAAAGATAATGATAGTGACAAATAAGCACTTCTTCAGGATGGAATCTGCCTTGGCATTGTGGACCAGTGACTGCAAGAAGAAACACATCCCCTTGAGCAGTAACATCATCTGCCAGAAAGTGCAGAAATTATAACCAGCAGTTCAAAGGAAATTATAACCAGCAGTTCAAAGGAAATTATAACCAGCAGTTCAAAGGAAATTATAACCAGCAGTTCAACAGAGCAGAAGACACCAAAGAACCACAAGCAAGACCATTGACAGCACCAGAGCCCGAAAATTTTCAAACCAGCAAGGGATAGTTTGACCATTTCCAGAAACAGCTAAAAATAAAGTGTTTCCCTGCATGGAGAGACAGCATCAGCCGACAAAAAAGCTGCTGAGCAGCACCTCAAGACTGTCAGGCAGATCATCGAGGACTAGGGATACAAGCCAGAACAGGTTTTTAGTATGGACAAGACTGGCTTGTTCTAGAAGAAGATGCCTTCTAGAGCATACATCATGAAGGACAAAGCCAGAGCCCCAGCGTTTAAGGCACAGGACAGTGATGCTAATCACGTGTGGCAATGCTGCTGGCTTCATGATGAAACCAGGACTTATCTACAAGTCTGCGAACCCCAGGGCCTTCAAAAATAAGAATAAAAATCTGCTGCCTCTCCTCTGGATGCACAACCCCAAGGCCTGGGGTTCCAAGTCAAAGAATACCTCCAAAATGTTTGCATGGAATACAATGTGTTGCTTGTTATGGATAATGCTGGTAGTCACTCTTTGGATTTGAATCACAAGGGAATTCAAGTCGAGTTCCTCCCTGCCAACAGTACCTCCATCAGCCAGCCTATAAATCAAGGTGTGATCCATGCCCTCAAGGCACTTTACACATGAAATTCTCCCCAACACCTTGTAGATGCAATGGATTCGGACGAAAATTTCTCGTTAAAGGAGTACTGGCATAACTTCACAATCGCAACGTGCCTGTCAATCATTGACGCTGCTCTTAAAGACATAGAAAAAGAAACCCTCATTGAATGCTGGAAGAAGGTGTGACCAGAGTGTATCCAGGAATGAGGGCTTCTCACCTGAAGATATTCAGCACAAGACTGTCAACTATGTGGTGAACCTGGTAAAGGTACTTCGAGGCGAAGGTTTTCATGCCATCACACAAGATGAGATCAACAACCTCATCAATGCCTACTCTGGAACCCTGACAGACGAAGATTTGTTGGAATTAAAGTCTTCCAATGAAGAGGAAGAGGAAGCACCAGATCCAAAAGAGGGGGATAAGGTGGGCCTGACAACCGAATGTCTGTCTGACTTTTTAAGGACAGCAAAGGAATTCCAAAGGAAGGCAGAAGCACGGGATCCCTATATGGTTCAGTCTCTCCAATTTAAAAATGCCACCGATGCTGCTATGCAGACATAGGGAATTCAACTCTCCTCACCACCATGAAGAAACAATGATAGCAACTTCACATCAGAATGTTCCTCAAGCCCACCAAGATAGCCTTGCACGAAGATATGACATTCCATAAAACACCTGAAGAAGGGGAGTCACCTGAAGAGCTAAAAATCTTCTTTGCTGTGCAGTCATTACCTTCATTATTTTCATCATCACCTTCTTAAATCAACATCATTCATTATTGGTGAGTAACAATATATTTTACTTTAATTTTTATTGAATTATCATAAAATATTATATATATACATACATACATATAGATGTAGGAGTGGCCGTGTGGTAAGTAGCTTGCTTACCAACCACATGGTTCGGGGTTCAGTCCACTGCGTGGCACATTGGACAAGTGTCTTCTACTATAGTCTCGGGCCGACCAAAGCCTTGTGAGTGGATTTGGTAGATGGAAACTGAAAGAAGCCCGTCGTATATATGTATATATATGTATATGTATGTGTGTGTATATGTTTGTGTGTCTGTGTTTGTCCCCCCAACATCGCTTGACAACCGATGCTGTTGTGTTTACGTCCCAGTAACTTAGCAGTTCGGCTAAAGAGACTGATAGAATAAGTACTAGGCTTACAAAGAATAAGTCCTGGGGTCGATTAGCTCGACTAAAAGGCGGTGCTCCAGCATGGCCACAGTCAAATGACTGAAACAAGTAAAAGAGTAGAGTAAAGAGTATATATATATATATATATATATATATATTTTACATTATATTCAAAAATTTATAGACATTTTTATGGACCATGTCCAATATTCATGCTTTTTCACTATTCCTAGGTGCTCTAGGAACGTAATCCCTGCATTTACTGGGGGACTGCTGTATATAATATATATATATATATATATATAAAACAAATATATATATATATATATATATATATATATATATATATATATATGTATAACAGATATATCATCATCATCATCGTTTAACGTCTGCTTTCCATGCTAGCATGGGTTGGACGATTTGACTGAGGACTGGTGAAACCGGATGGCAACACCAGGTTCCAGTCTAATTTGACAGAGTTTCTACACCTGGATGCCCTTCCTAACGCCAACCACTCAGAGAGTGTAGTGGGTGCTTTTACATGTCACCCGCATGAAAACGGCCATGCTCGAAATGGTGTCTTTTATGTGCCACCCGCACAAGCCAGTCCAGGGGCACTGGCAACGATCTCGCTCGAAAATCCTACGGGAGCCAGTCAGGCGGTACTGGCAACGGCCACGCTCAAAATGGTGCATCTCATGTGCCACCCGCACAAGAACCAGTCCAGGGGCACTGGCAACGATCTTACTTGGCTTGCCGGGTCTTCTCACGCACAGCACATTTCCAAAGGTCTCGGTCAGTAGTCATCGCCTCGGTGAGGCCCAATGTACGAAGGTCTTGCCTCACCAGCTCAGCCCAGGTCTTCCTGGGCCTACCTCTTCCACGGGTTCCCTCAACTGTTAGGGTGTGGCACTTTTTCACGCAGCTATCCTCATCCATTCTCACCACATGTCCATACCAGCGCAATCGTCTCTCTTGCACACCACAACTGATGCTTCTAATGTTCAGCTTTTCTCTCAAGATACTTACACTCTGACGGGTATTCACATTGACATTACACATCCAACGGAGCATACTGGCTTCATTCCTTGCGAGCTTACGTATGTCCTCGGCAGTTACAGCCCATGTTTCACTGCCATGTAGCATGGCTGTTCGTACGCATGCGTTATACAGTCTGCCTTTTACTCTGAGTGAGAGTCCCTTTGTCGCCAGCAGGGGTAAGAGCTCTCTAAATTTTGCCCAGGCTATTCTTATTCTAGCAGCTACACTTTCAGCGCACCCACCCCCACTACTAACTTGGTCGCCCAGATAGCGGAAGCTATCGACTACCTCTAGTTTTTCACCCTGGAATGAGATAGAAGTTGTTTCCTGTTTGTTTACAGTCTTTATTGCACCTGAACATCTGCCACAAACAAAAACTAACTTGCTAGTTAACCTGCCTTTGATGTTGCTGCACCTCTTATGTGTCCATAGCTTGCACCGGGTACATCTTATAGAGTTACTACCTACTCCTTTTCTACATACTGAGCAGGGCCATCTACCTGAAGGGGTTTGTGTTTTATCTACCTTCCTACTTATTAGGATTTTGGTTTTAGCTAGGTTGACTCTAAGGCCCTTCAATTCTAGACCTTGCTTCCACACCTGAAACTTCTCCTCTAGTTCTGATAGTGACTCCGCGATTAGGGCAAGGTCATCAGCATAGAGGAGCTCCCAGGGGCAACCTGTCTTGAACTCCTCTGTGATTGCCTGGAGGACTATGATAAATAAGAGGGGGCTGAGGACGGAACCTTGGTGGACCCCTACCTATATATATATATATATATATATATATATGTATAACAGATATATATATATATATATATATATATATATATATATATATAAAGCATTGCCATCCCCATTCCTCCACGTGCTAGTGGCACATAAAAAGCACCATCCAAACATGCTCGATGGCAGTCCCCTCTGGCCCTTGTGCTGGTGTACATAAAAAGCACCCACTACACTCTCGGAGTGGTTGGTGTTAGGAAGGGCATCCAGCTGTAGAAACACTGCAAGATCAGATTGGAGCCTGGTGCAGCCTCCTGGCTTCCCAGACACAAGTCGAACTGTCCAACCCATGCCAGCATGGAAAACGGACGTTAAATGATGATGATGATATATACATATATATATATATATATATATATATATATATATATATATATATATATATGTATAATATAACACACACACACACACACACACACACACACATATATATGTATATATATATATATATATACGTTTGGTTGGCAAGTTAAGCAAAATAATTGAGATTCACATAAATTAGGTACTTGAGTTGAAGCACCAAAAATTAGTGCGGTATTATCCGTACAATTTCAAAATAAGGTGAATAAAATCAAAATAAGCAACAGGATATCCAGAGGTGATGCAGTACAACGGTTTGAAGCACCTCCATTTAATTGAACAATGCAATCATTACATCAATTTAAATGCAGAGCTATCCTCAGCTGCATAAATAAATAAATAGGATTAATTTAATCAGTCAGACACATTTGTATAATTTTACTTAAATCCTCTAAGAGGGTAAGAAGACAGACAAAGTCCATGCTGTTTTCACTTCAGCTTAGAGCTACTAATACATCAGGAAAAAAGAAAGTTGTTCAGGTTCTAGCTTGTCACTGGATCGGTTTTGATTCATAGTCTTGTTTACCAAATCTTTGTGTATCAAAATCTAAGACTATAGAGCAGTATCTGTTAGGAAGGGGCATGAGGGAGTTGACAGAATCATAGTGGGTATAGTCATAAAACTTGTCAAGATTATTTTGAAGTAGCATAAAGTAACTGGCTATAATGAGGTTTGGTAAAGGAAGATCTTAAATCAAGATGTTAATTACCAGTTAAAGGGGCAAGACTCTAATAAAACCAATGATGATAATACAGGGGAAATTTTTATTATGGGGTACTATAGTTGAATGATTTCAACAATGTTATATTACATAAAGATAAAATTTAGGGTTATCAAGAAAAAATATTAAGAAAATATTATAACCAAAAGGATAAATTTTTGAATAATTTTGAGTATATACCAAAATTTACAACAATGGAGAGAGAAAAAATTACATAGAATTAGTTTAATATTTATTCATATACTTAAATATTTACTTATTAGGTGGATCTATGAAGACTGATCACTGGCATTTACTGGCATTTAATAAAGGAACATTGGGGCAATAGAACATGCTATTGATATATTAATTATAATGTAAGAGGTATATTATAAGTTGTAAAGTTATTGGTGCTATTATATACAAGCTAATATAAATTTCTAGGGTACAAAAAATAGGTTTACTTACATAAAGGCTAATATAAAAATAATATGATCAGTAGGGTAGAACACTATAAAAAAGAATAAATAGTTTAATCACTAAAACCATGACAAAGTATATATGCCTTATTACCATCAATAGAAAAGAGGTTATATAGAATTTGTTTAATAATTCAATCATTTAAAACTTTATTATTTATTTCTTAGGTGGTATCTATAAAGACTGATACCTGGTATTTACTAGAGGAAGGCTATAGAACATGCTAACTATATATTAATTATGAAAACAGCATGAACTTTGTCTTTTTACCCTTTTAGAGGATTAAGTAAAATTATACAAATGTGTCCGACTGATTAAATTAATTCTATTTATTTATTTATGCAGCTGAGGAAAGCTCTGCATTTAAATTGATGTAATGATTGCATTAATCAATTAAATGGAGGCGCTTGAAACAGTTGTACTGCATCACCTCTGGATATCCTGTTGCTCATTTTGATTATATATATATATATATATATATATATATATATATATATATATATATATTAATAAATCATAGAGTAGCAAAAACAATTTTAGAAATTTTATTTACTACCAGTGGTCTAGCGAGAAGAAAAAATTAGTCAATAGACTATACATTATTCATTTAAAATACAGAGATGCCTATAATAGGTCATCTAACCCGCTAGAAAGAGCAGCCAAAACCTCTATACCACAATTAGGAATAATTTAGAAAGGGAATGAAAAATAAAAACATTTACCAATCTATTTTCCATACCATGCTTTCAAGCTATTTTAGCAAAATAAAAGGTCAGCTATCTTCAGCGGAATAACCTAGATTTAACATATAAACACAAGGCACTACATAGAAAACATGACTTATGCTTATATGCTTAATTTTTCAAAAATTTACGCGCATGTGCAGTTTACCTTATCGGCAGCAAATACAAAAAAATGCTGATTTTTATTGGTACACTAATGAATTCTGGGTAGAGGTAGGGGTCCACCAAGGCTCTGTCCTCAGTCCCCTCCTATTTATCATAGTCCTCCAGGTGATAACAGAGAAATTCAAGTCAGAACAGATTATTAAAAATTATTTAACTATACCATTCTTCCGCCATGCTATCTTGGTTATGTTTTGATCAAAACATAACCAAGACAGCATGGCGGAAGAATGGTATAGTTAAATAATTTTTAATAATCTGTTCTGATAGATAATTGTGTTTTTGGTCATTTGTTCTAATGGAAGCCATTCCTGAGGAAGTGCCAAACGTCAGACATCCAACGGATCAGTCGCTGGATAGAGTTGAGCACAGAAATGTTGACATCGAATGGTAAATAATTAAATAAATGGAATAAAAATCGGTCGTATTGAAAGTCTCTATCGTTTTTAAATATACGAATTTGAAACCTTGGAAATATATATATATATATACATACTAGCAGTATAACCCAACGTTGTCCGGGTGTGACTTATTATGCCATCTGCGATAAGTCTTGCTAGGTGAAAATCAACTAAAAAAGAAAGCCTTACAACGAAAAAACTCTTATGATGTAAATATGTTCATAATTCAAAAGACGATGAAATTAATAGGGTAAGTATGAAGGCTATTTTGCCCAACATTATTAAGTGTATGTAAATTTCATCCATCTAATTGGCTATACAAATGCTTGTGCAAAACAACTTTTTGCGCTGCCTTGATTATACATAGCAGGGTAATTCCTTTTCGCTGGAGGTAGGATGGCAATTTCTGATGAAGCAATTGCTGGCGATTTGTTGCTACACAGTTCTGCCAGAATTCTATCAGATTGGGCAATTGATGTCGATGCACCATTTTGCATTATGTTCAAAGTAGCTTCTGGAATGTGGTGAATTGCTGCAGTCTGTTGCTGTCTTTTTAAACTGGTTGCATTCTTTCCCCAGCAAGCTGTCTTGTTTGGAGGCATAATCTATGTACATATTAAAGAGAACAACAAAAGTCACAGCAGATGACAGAGTCGGTAGTTTTCACATTTTGGTAATTTTTCAGATTAACACCCGCACGATTATGTAACCCTAACCCTAAAACCCTAACCGTAACACTAACCCTCATCGTAACCCTAACCGTAACCCAAAAACCCTAACCCTGACCCAAAAACCGTAACCCTAACACCCTAGTGAAAATTGTGCGCGTGTTAATCTGAAAAATTACCCACATTTGTAATGAAGTTCACTGATTTGCAATGTGTTGTCCATAAGCTCCGTAGTTTGTATATTTACAAAACATTGACGAACATGAGTTATCTTGTAGTGAATGCTTGTGTGTACATGCGCATGTATGCGTTTGAGAGAGCGAGAGAGAAGAGGGAGAAAGGAAAAGAGAGAGAGGGGGAGAAAGGAATAGAGAACGGGAGCAATGAAGAAAGACAAAGAGAGGAAGGGAGAACGGAAGACAGTTATAAAATAGCAATGCGTGAGCATGTTTATATAAGAAACACACAGAAACTAAATCTTATATCTATAATGTTGATGTGTGTATGTGTTTATGTGTATGTTGTTGTCACAGATCACGTATGTGTGGTTGTGTGTATTTTTACATTTCTATGTTATGAAAAATATGTTAGAGGTAGAGGGATGCAAGAAAGCTATTAAATGGGAGAGAGGAAGAAGAATGAAGTAAGAGTGAAAAGGTAGAAGGAAAGAATAGTCTTAAAGCAAGTTAATCTATGACTTTGTATGTATCACTTTCTCTCTTTCTTTCCCTCTCTCACTCTTACTCTGTATATTATATGCTGAGCGTGTGATCGATGTGTAAGAATGCCGGTACAGGTAGAAGGGAAGAAATATAAAAGTTTTTTAGAAACAACAGCCAAATCTCCCTTAAATCACACAAAGTAAACGGAATTGAAAAAATCTAATTACTGCACTGGAAAGTTCACATCGAGAAAATTCCATTGATGTAAAAATTAGTACGAAAAAGTGGAAAATGTGGATTTCTATAAACTTTTAAAAAGGCTTCACACAGATACAGAACTTCAGCATTATATATTAAGATGGACAACACACACACACACAGTAAATAAAAAAAAATTACAGGCATTTGTATATATGTATGTATTAATGTGTATTCTGTGTGTCTCTCTCTCTATATATATATATGGTAGTAAGTAAATGCGTTTTAAGAAAGATGATTAAAAAAATTCAGTTTGTAGGGAATAAATGTTTGTCAATCGTATTTGGAAGAAAGTGACAGGTATGTGTATGTATGTGTTTATTTGTATGTATGTGTGTATTTGTACGTATGTATGTATGAGTGTGTATTCAAAAACATCTATAGTTACACTTTAAAGTTGGTTTTCACACTCAACCCTGTTCTTCATTGAACCCTACATTCCTCTTTTAAAGCCCTTAACTTCAGTTGTAGTTTGCCAAATAGTAGGTGGTGGTCGGAGGCTGCGTCAGCCCCTCTTTTTACCCTAACATCTAACAATGATCTCCTGAATTTTCAGCTTACACAGATGTGATCGATCTGATTTTGCATTTTCAGATCTGGCGATATCCATGTAGCTTTGTGAAGGTCTTTGTGCGGAAATAAGGTTCCTCCAATGACCAACTCGCTATTTGTGCAAAAATCTGCAAATAACTGGCCATTTGCATTCAAGCTTCCTAAACCATGTTTTCCCATAATGGCTTCTTCATATCCTAAATTAATGTTTCCGACTTTTGTGTTGAAATCACCCATAACCATTATCAACTCTTTCTCAGTCCGTTTTTCAATTACGCTCTGCAGAGTATCATAAAATTCAACTTTTGCTAATTCATCAGCATCATTTGTTGGGGCATAGCACAACGATTGTTAGGAAAATCCGCTTATGAGACGTTTTAAACTTTGCTAGGATCAATCTTTCATTTATGGGTTGCCATTCTATTAATGCTTTAACCGCTTTCTTAGTCAGCATCAGAGCTACTCCCTTTGTGTGACGCGCCTTATCATCTTTGTGCCCTGAGTATATAATTGTTTTTCCTGAAGCTAGCTTAGTTTGTCCATTATCAATCCACCTAGTTTCAAACAAACCCAAAATTTCCAATTTGTAATTGTCCATTTCTTTGCTAATATTTTCACACTTTCCAGCAGTAAACATTGTTCGAACATTCCACGCACCAAACCTCGTGGAATCCTTTCTCGAAAGCAGTATCGGCCAACTAGCTTCCCTAGGGCTTTGACTATTCGGCGTGATAAAACACCTTTGACTCTAGAAACCTTCAGTTGGTAAATTAATACAAGACTTGTCAACTATCAGTGTTTTCATAATCAATTTGAAAATCCATTGCACGGGTGATTAGCCCATTTTGGTCAACTTTACCTGCTTCCATCTCTCACGACAAGGACGAGGGGTTGAAGAGACAAGAGAAAATATTTTGAAAATTTAGCAACGACAGCAGAAAGTGCAGCCCAGCGCCAGAACATGAAAGAGCTGTACAACACAACTAAATTACTATCCGGGAAGAGAGTAAGAGTAGAAAAGGCAGTAATAGGGAAGGAAGGCCGGATGCTAACATCAATTTTAGAACAAAAAAATCGATGGAAGGAGCATTTTGAAGACTTGCTCAATAGACTACCTCCAGACACAATAACCAACATTGTGCCAATAAATTTGGATCTTAACATCAGCCTTGACCCTCCGTCCAAGTATGAAATAAGAAAGGCTATACAATCCTTCAAGAATGGGAAAGCGGTAGGTGTAGACAATATTCCAGCTGAAGCAATGAAATCAACTATAGGAATAGCGGTAGAAATGTTTTATCCATTATTTTCTAAGATACGTCAGGAAGAAAATGTGCCTGATGATTGGAAAGAGGGACTCATCGTAAAATTGCCAAAAAAAGGTGATTTAAGTGTTTGCGGAAATTATAGAGGGATTATGTTATTATCGACTCCAAGAAAAGGTTTAACAGGATACTTTTGGAGTGGATGAGGACAGCAGTCGACAAATTGTTGCGTAAAGAACAAACCGGATTTAGGAAGAACCGTTCATGTGTAGATCAAATTGCCACTCTTCGCATCATCTTGGAGCAAAGCACAGAGTGGAATGCACCGCTTTATATTAATTTTATTGATTTCGAAAAGGCATTCGATAGTGTAGATAGGGAAGTCTTATGGAGAATTATGCAGCACTACAGCATACCAGACAAGTATCTATATCTATAAAACAGAGGTTGTTTGTGTGTGTGTGTACGTGAATGTAGTTTATGCACGTCCACAAATTAGCACGCATGTCGCTCCAATTTTAGGAGGAGATTCGGAATGACCTTATGTGCATTTTGGCCAATTTTTTCTCTCAGAAGTACCCACGTATAGCTGTAAAAATCGATAAACTTTTACGAATTTTGAAGTTTGTTGACATGGCGAAGTCAAATCTGTGCGTACGCGCGTGAAGGAGAGAGAGAGACAGACAGACAGAGAGACAGACAGACAGACAGAGAGAGAGAGAAAGAAAGAAAGAAATAGTGTGTTTGTGACAGGGGCGGGGGGAGAAATACAGTGTTTGCTAGCGTCCAAAAAAAAAAAAGGAAAAAGTGGGTAAGGCAGACAGAAATCAAAGCAAATTTTTCTAAGCAAGACAGTTTACTTTGCTAGCGTCTAACAAAAAAAAAAAAAAACCAAAAAAAAAAAAAGAACGAAAAAGTGGAAAGGGAGGCAGAAAGCGTATTAGGAATGAAAATGTAGTTAAGACAGTAAGTGTAAAATGTAAAATGCATTTTTTTTCTTAAACATATGATATAGTTTAAAATATACGATGTTTTTGAAAGACACTATATTCTATAATGAGATTATATATACTTTCTCACACAACAATTCAAATATATTTATTTCAAATCCTTTATTTGTTTTAAATCGTTCATCTTTCTCCCCCCTCATATATACTACTTTGGGAGCAAAAGAGTTTTGTTTATATTTCACAACTATGAAACAAAAACGTATGTAATAATTTGTCAGTCATCCCCCCAAACCCGTTCTTCGGACCATAAAAAGGGTTTTGTAATGTTTCAGATTAACAACCGCACGATTTCCACTAGGGTGTTACGGTTAGGGCTTTAGGGTTAGGGTTAGAGTTTTACGGTTAGGATTAGGGTTAGGGTTAAGGTTAGCAGCACCATAATCAACTGCAACAAAGGTAAAGGTGACGCTTTAGATACAAATAATTACAGAGGTATCAAGCTTTTAGATCAGGTAATGAAAGTCACGGAGAGGGTCATAGCTCAACTGCTTAGGGAGCGAGTCAGCTTAGAAGAGATGCAGTTTGGTGAGGATTGGCAGAGAGTACAGTGAAGAATTCCGGGTGGAGGTAGGGGTCCACCAAGGTTCTATCCTCAGCCCCCTCCTATTTATCATACTTCTCCAGGCTATAACAGAGGAATTCAAGACAGGATGCCCCTGGGAGCTCCTCTATGCTGATGACCTTGCACTAATTGCTGAGTCACTATCACAATTAGAGGAGAAGTTTCAGGTATGGAAGCAAAGACTAGAATCAAAGGGCCTTAGAGTCAACCTAGCTAAAACCAAAGTCCTCATAAGTAGGAAGGCAGACAAAACACAACCCCCTTCAGGTAGATGGCACTGCTCGATCTGTAGAAAAGGAGTGGGAAGTAACTCTATAAGATGCACCCAGTGCAAGCTATGGACACATAAGAGGTGCAGCAATATCAAAGGAAAGTTAACTATGAAGTTAGTTTTTGTTTGCAGCTGATGTTCTGGAGCTATAAATACTGGAAATGTGCAGAAAACAACGTCTGCCACATTCCAGGGAGAAAAACTAGAAGTGGTTGATAGCTTCCGCTATCTTGGTGACCAAATTAGCAGTGGAGGTGGGTGCGCTGAAAGCGTAGCTGCTAGAATTAGAATAGCCTGGGCAAAGTTCAGAGAGCTCTTACCTCTGCTGGCGACAAAGGGTCTCTCTCTCAGAGTAAAAGGCAGATTGTATGACGCATGTGTACGAATAGCCATGCTTCATGGCAGTGAAACATGGGCCGTGACTGCTGAGGACATGCGTAGGCTCGCAAGGAATGAAGCCAGTATGCTCCGATGGATGTGTAATGCCAGTGTGCATACTAGACAGAGTATCAGTACCTTGAGAGAAAAGTTGAACTTACGAAGCATCAGTTGTAGTGTGCAAGAGAGACGACTGCGCTGGTATGGTCATGTAGCGAGAATGGATGAGGATAGCTGTGTGAAAAAGTGCCACACCTTAACAGTTGAGGGATCCTGTGGAAGAGGTAGGCCCAGGAAGACCTGGGATGAGGTGGTAAGGCACGACCTTCGAACATTGGGCTTCACCGAGGCGATGACTTCTGACCGAGACCTTTGGAAATATACTGTGCACGAGAAGACCCGGCAAGCCAAGTGAGACCTAAATCTAAGGCCCAGCCAGCCCACTTATGCGTACCTTCCTTCCTTCATTGGACACTAAATTCCACTTGTGAAGACCTGTTGAGGCAAGTGAAATCGAAATCCAGTTAAATTAAAATTGGATACTAAACCCCACTGCGAAGACCTGTTCAGGCAAGTGAAATAGAAATAGATTGTTGCCAGTGCCCCCGGACTGGCTCATGTGCGGGCGACACATGAAATCTTTCGAGCGGGATCGTTGCCAGTGCCCCTGGACTGGCTCATGTGCGGGCGACACATGAAATCTTTCGAGCGGGATCGTTGCCAGTGCCCCGGGACTGGCTCATGTGCGGGCGACACATGAAATCTTTCGAGCGAGATCGTTGCCGGTTCCCCTGGGCCGGCTTGCAGGTGACACATGAGGTTTTCCGAGCGAGGTCGTTGCCGGTGCCCCCGGACTGGCTCATGTGCGGGCGACACATGAACTCTTTCGAGCGGGATCGTTGCCAGTGCCCCTGGACTGGCTCATGTGCGGGCGACACATGAACTCTTTCGAGCGGGATCGTTGCCAGTGCCCCTGGAATGGCTCTTGTGCGGGTGACACATGAGGCTTTTTCGAGCGAGATCGTTGCCGGTGCCCCTGGACTGGCTCATGTGCGGGTGACACATGAAATTTTTTCGAGCAGGGTCGTTGCCGGTGCCCTTGGACTGGCTCATGTGCGGGCGACACATGATATCTTTCGAGCGAGTTCATTGCCAGTGCCCCTGGACTGGCTCTTGTGCGGGTGACACATGAAATCTTTCGAGCGGGATCGTTTGCCAGTGCCCCCGGACTGGCTCATGTGCGAGCGACACATGAGATCTGTCGAGCGGGTTCGTTGCCAGTGACCCTGGACTGGCTCATGTGCGGGCGACACATAATATCTTTCGAGCGGGATCGTTTGCCAGTGCCCCCGGACAGGCTCATGTGCCGGCGACACATGATATCTTTCGAGCGGGATCGTTTGTCAGTGCCCCCGGACTGGCTCATGTGCGGGCGACACATGAGATCTTTCGAGCGGGATCGTTGCCAGTGCTCCTGGACTGGCTCATGTGCGGGCGACACATGATATCTTTCGTGCGAGATCGTTGCCAGTGCCCCTGGACTGGCTCTTGTGCGGGTGACACATGAGGTTTTTTCGAGCGAGATCGCTGCCGGTGCCCCTAGACTGGCTCATGTGCGGGTGACACATGAAATCTTTCGAGCGGGATCGTTGCCAGTGCCCCTGGACTGGTTCATGTGCGGGCGACACATGATATCTTTCGAGCGAGTTCGTTGCCAGTGCCCCTGGACTGGCTCTTGTGCGGGTGACACATGAAATGCTTCGAGCGGGATCGTTTGCCAGTGCCCCCGGACTGGCTCATGTGAGGGCGACACATGAAATCTTTCGAGCGGGATCGTTTGCCAGTGCCCCCGGACTGGCTCATGTGCCGGCGACACATGATATCTTTCGAGCGGGAT